>NW_026131679.1:0-51026 GCF_903995435.1 Acomys russatus
AGATTTATGACATAATCCTTGAAAGGTATTGTTAAGACTTGTTAAGATTGTTGTTTAGTTGATTGATTCCATTTACATTTCTCTAGCAATTCATTAGCTTGTAGTTTCTATCCTTTTTCCCCACTTTCTTTTCCCAGATAAGATTTCTATAGCCTAGGTGGATCTTAAACTCACACTTTTTTTCTGACTCAGCCTCCTGTGTGCTGGGATTACAATATTGTACCACAAATTACTGGCCTGTTGTTTCATTTACTTTGATTAACATCTGATAGCTCATAGTTGTATATTACAGTGATGTTTATATGTAATTATTAAATATAGTAAAAATTGTGGTCATATTAGATAGAGCTTCTACTTGGAAAAGTAGAATTGGGCATAATCTAGCTTTAAGTTTTATTTTTAAACAATAAGGAAGACTGGCAAGGGAGTACAAGTTAAGTAACTATTGGTTTCCTATTATTTGTGTGGCAGTGGTGCTCCTTATCTACAGTAATACAGTACAATCCCCATTTTAGAAATCTTACTTGAGAAATATGCAAGTTCCAAAACTAGCGTTCCTTGCAATTAGACAGTATTCACCTTCCATTTACAGATAAAGACAAGGAATACAATGTTATGGATTGTATGCCCCCACCCCTCCATACTTCCAACTCCACTATTCAATTTCTAAATCTTAAAAGTTTAATTTTCTTCTAACTATGAAAATAGCAGCTAAAAAAAATCATTAGCAACTTATTTATTTTGAAAGTTGAATAATTCTATGTTAAATTCTAATTCTAGTTTTATTTTTATAACTAACACTTTGTCATTAGGTTTCTAAAATGAATAAAAATACACACACACACACACACACACCACACACACACATGAAAACTGCCTTGTTCTGTATCTCACTTAGTTCTACTCCACTCCACCTCTGTTTCCTTTAGAAAAGAGCATGTCTTCCAACCAACATGACATAACAAGTTAAAACTAGGCACATACCCTCATATCAAGGCTAGACAAGGCTACCCAGTAAGAGGAAAAGGTTATCAAAAGCAGGCAAAAGAATCAGAAACAACCCTGACTCACATGGCTACACAAGTTTGCTTTGCAAGAAAAGTCAGTAAAATGTGAAGGAGCTAAAAGTAATTTGTATCTCCTCTTTGTAGAGTTTTGGTTATGAGTATCAGGAAAAGGACTTACCTCATTTTCTGACTTCACTTTTCTCTTTGCTTTTTCTTTCTTCCTTCTGCACCCCCTTTCTTTAAAGTAATACTTTGGAGAAAAGAAATTTATTACATTCATCATCTGAGGAAAAGAGAAAGTAAGGAGGCCAAGTGATGAGATGGAAAGTTTCACTGGAGTACACAAGGAATTGATTATAAGTTGACATTTATTTTGGCTAGATCAAAATGATAGAGGCCATACAGAAAACATTTAAATACTTGAAATTTACTGTTAGTATTTATGGACATAGAAATTAAAAATTTATGCAATTTTTTACACATGAAAAAATATAGTTTTTATTCCCAATGATTTTAGAATGTAAAACATTAAACTTGAACTGTTAAAAAAAGAGATGGAGGTCTAGATTTGACAAATGACCTATAATTTAGTGACTTTTGCTGTGTATGGATTAACATTTGACAGGAAGTTTATGAAAAGCCGTTAGTAGTGTGTATGGTTCCTAGTTTAGAGGCATTTTGCATGTCCTGAACGAATGTATATGTCTTTTATATGCCCTGAATTTGGCATTCAGGCAATGTAAGGTATCATTACAGTAATAAACAGAAAAGAATACTACTTAATATAATTGATTCTGCCAGTTTCTTGGAGGTTTTATCATGACCTCTTTTAATTTAACTTAATTTTATATTATTATTATTATTATTATTATTATTATTATTATTATCATCATCATCATCATCATCATCATCATCATCATCTTTGCAAAAGGTAACTCGGTGTAGAGAAGCAGGTCAGTATAAAGCAGTTACTCTGCAATCTCCCCTTTAGAAATAAATTTGAACAGTTCAAATTTTGGAATCAACGCTGGATTTTAATCTTTTATCAAATGTATGGATTCCTTGTCATTCCTCTTAGCTTTAGTGGAATGGGAGTTCTCTTGGCTGAGGCGCATACTTGTACAAATGATAGCAATTACAGCAATTGCAATAGTTATCCAATATTTACTAGTAGAGTCCAGTATATAACAGTATATATTCTACTAATTTTTTTAAGAATTTTGTACACGATACTGTGCATTTTGATCATCTTCACCTCTTGTGTTTCTTACTGCTCCCGAAATCTACCAAAATAGTGTAAGCACTTATAATTCTTGAATCATGAAGATTCCCAAATATAAATATCATCTTAATGAAGCGAAAGCTGCGACACAGAATGGCTAAGTAGTTCACCCAGTTACAGACCCTGTATGTGAACTTGAACAATCTGGCCTCAAAACTGCGAATTTCTGACTGCTACAATTTCAAACTTCTGGATTGAGCCTGCCAATAAAGTGACTAGCACATCCATTTTCAATAAATTAGAGATAGATTTATTTATACAATGATATATCATTTATTCAGGAAATTTATATACTGTACCTAGATAGTATACGTGATTGTGAATTTCAGATTGGAATTTTTGGAAGGTTTTGTGTTCTACTTGTATATTATTTACAGGATTTCTTTTTTCTCCCATGAAAGTTTTTCGAACTGCTGGTGTTAAGTAATTGTTCATAAATTATCATCTGTAAAACAGTGATTGGAAATATATTAGATTCTGAAACTGAAAGTCTTTCTGACTCCTTTAATGGTCATAGTTATAAGATCTCAATTATATGATTTGACTTTTTCAGCTCTGTCTCTTACTGGCTGTAGATTGAAAATATATTAAAGGTCAAGTTTCACATGATAATCAGAATGCCTGCCAGTGTGCTGAGTTTATTACTGGGCATTGAGGGACTGATAGACAAGTTAAAGGACTCAAGATAGTAAAATGAGGCCTAGAAAATTAGTTGTATAAGATCATGGAACTAATTACATGGGAGGAATGCCCTGAGTGGATGTAGCAGTTGTCAATAAAGCACTGTTAAGCAAATCAACTGGGCAGAAGAACAGGACGTGGAAGGCACGGCTTCAAGGGGCGGTTGGAGCAAGGGAGTAGACAGTGGACAGTTGACAGAGGGAGTTGGAGAGAAGCTGCTGGAGGAGGATCAGATCGGTAAGTGATGGGGATATATGTATGTTATGAGGACATAGGATTAGCTTATTTTAGTTTACTAGTAGTTTAGTAGTAGTTTAGATTGCTCTGATTTCTCCTTGCAGTATTGACAGTTCTTTATCCATCTTGTAGGGAAGCATTTTATATATACAAGGAGGGTTTTATGTCTTATTTTCAGACAAAACCTAGTACTCTTAAGAAAATATTTTGAACTTCAAAATAATACTTAAAAATCATGGATATAAACTGTGGACACACTCAAATCATGTAGATGCAGTTTTGAAACTGATTCTTACCTACTGATACTTAGTACTTTTTATTATTTAACTACATACTTAAAGGGGAAAATCATGGATGAATTAACTCAGTCATGTCATTTAGAAAATACTTAATATTTTGAAACAAACAGGTTCATCCGGCATCTATAACCCTGGCTTTTGTCAGGGATTTAGCAGGAAGGGTGTTGGTAATTATTTCATTTGGTGAATGCTGTCAGTTTATTGGAGCAGATTGTTGTCATTAGACATTCTGTTCTTCCCTAAATACTGGGATATATGTTTTCGTTGGTTGATCTCTAACTCATATTATACATTTTAAACTTTATTTTCTGTGGATGTATGTGACTGGGCATATGCTGTAGTGTGTGGGTAGAGATCAGAGGACAACTTGTAGTAATTGGTTCTGTCCTTTTACCAAGTCGGATCCTGGGATCAAACACCAGTCGTCAGGGTTGGCCTGTGGGTCATTCTCTATTTGCACACCATGTTTGGTAAATGTACAGAGAATATTTTTTAAATATAAGCACTGGAATTAGTTAGGAATTTTTGGCATACTATTCTTTGTTATCTGCTTGTGTTGTTTGGAGTTAAAATTTTAAGACTTATCAGTAGTGCTCTATTACTTGTTCACCTCTAGTGTCATTGGTCAGTTCTATAAATAACAAATAATGGCATGAAGCTTTAAGAATGAAATTAGATAGATTCTTCCTACTTGGAGTTTCTGTGCTTGTAAAGTTAAATCCAAAAGGATAGTTTTGAATTATATTACTGTGGACCGAGTATACAGTTCTTCTTAAATTGTGGTAATCTCAAATAATAGAATTTTAGGGTTTTTATTTTTGTTTCGTTTTTTGTTTTGTTTGGCTCAAAGATTAAAATTTTAGATTCAAAAGTATAGAGTTAGATTATTTAGAACAACTCTTTGGTTGGGAAAATAATTCATTCCTTAAATTTTATTGATTACTCTGCCTGGAAAATGATAATTGAATGTTAATTTTTATACACAAAGTTGATGAAGTAAGATGCATATGAATTTTCCCTAATGGAAGTTAAAATAGTTGTATTTCCTAGGTCAAGGATTTAAAGAACAGGTTAGGGACAAGTCTAGGCTCAAGGTTGTATGCCTTAGTGCTACTTTCTCTTGGTGTAATATGAGATTTAGATGGTTTATTTGTAAAGCACTTTTAAACAATAACAGTCTCATGATTGTTAATTGAGGGAAAATTTCTTACACACTAGAAATAAATTTGGTGTTAATTGCAATAAAGTATTTGAGAGCTATTAGAATGAATTAGTATATATATATAGGAAAAACTGGAATGGAGATATAACACAGTGGTGGACTCAGGATCTTTATTTGTTGTTGTTGTGCTAAACAGTATAAAGGATAACATCCCATCAAATTAAGCTTATCTTTTTAAACCAAGAAAAGTGTACCATATTAAAATGATAATTTTATAAGATGCTATATGTTATTGTAGTTTCTTAGAAAGTATTTCACTTCTGAAAGTATTGTTTTACTAGTTAACACTGGAAGGGGGCAATAGTGAGTTTCCAGTTACTATGTCTAAGTATTTAGTTTATTGCTTCATTGCTTAGCTAACTTTTGCCTTATCTGCTGGGCTTTATTTATGAGCTTACTAATCACTGTGCTTATTGTTCGACTGTCTGGTACAGGAAGCGAGCAGCTGCAAAGCATCTAATAGAACGCTACTAACACCAGTTAACTGAGGGCTGTGGAAATGAGAGGCCTGCACGAATGAGTTTTGTTGCTTCCTGCCCGACTTTTCTTCGTATGGATAACAATGCAGCAGCTATTAAAGCCCTGGGAGCTTTATAAAATTAATGCAAAACTCTGTGATCCTCATCCCTCCAAGAAAGGAGCAAGCTCACTTATCTTGAGAACTCAAAAGGTGCACCAAACAACTCAGAGATGAACAAGAAGGAATGAAAAGAGCTAGAGCGATTTTAAAGGTAAGAGATTGTATTTCAATAGAATATAGTTGTGAGCTAGATCAGATATTTAAATGTGTTGTTTTATTTTCTTTTCCCTCTTTGTGCTAAAGACATCAGAGTATACTAAAAGGCATTCTTTTGGTAAGGTTATGGTAAAGGACACTTTTTAATTAGTTGCTTATATTACGTCTTATCTATATACAAATATATATATGTGTTATATATTGTATATATATACACACACAAACATATATATACAATACACATTTGATCTAGTATTTGTCAGTTATAAGGAGATGTATATGTTAATGAGTTGAACTCAACTTGTGTAATAATTTGGATTATAATTAATAGTTTATTAAGTCACAAAAATTGTATTACATATAGTACATTTTCAGCAAATATATGATATGAGAACTGGAACTCCAGAGACTGTGGTTAAAGAAGTAGCAATACAAATATAAAGTAGTATTTGTTTTCCTGTTTTAGAAAGGTAGGCAAATTTGCAATACTTATCTGAAAAATGCATTTGCCTGCTAACATTTTCTTTTTTCTCTTTCTTTTTTATTGTTTACATTTATATTATTATACATATATACAATAAACTACCTATAGCAAGAAGAACCATGACACAATCAGGAATTATATAAATTTTACATTCTTAGTGTTTTGGCTATTTGTATTTAACAGCCTTGAAGAAAACATCTTTCCTATCTTGGTGCGTCTAAAATTCTGAATGTAACATTTGCAATTGTTATATGAAAAGTGCATTACCTTCTTACATTTTCTTACTGTGTACTGCTTTCTCTATCTCAAGCATTTGGTATTCTCATAATGCTTAGGGACCTAACGTACCAGTGGTAGTCTTCACTCGGGTCTTGTCGGGATATGTTTTGTTTGTTTTCTACGAGGTAGGTGAGACTGTTTTTTGAGTTTTAATACCCCTGCCTCTACTTACCCAATATAGAAATTAAAGGTTTGTGCCATCACACCTGATTTATGTGGTATTAAGGATGGAATGCAGGGTTCTCAATTATTCAACATAAGCAATAACAACTGAGCTATATCCCCAACGCATCCTTTTTTTTTTTTTTTTTTTTTTTTTATAAACAGTCCTATGTTTTGAAAATTCTTAAAACTTCCCACTTCCCCTCATGGTGGTTCTTTCTTTCTCATAATGGAAGTAATTGTATTAACAATAAGGCAATTAAAATTTTCAGATTGCCATGGGTATCACATTCTCAAGTGAATTAGTGAAGAAAGTTATGTTACAGCTTTATGCTGTTACTTCAGAGTAGTATGAAAAAAAATCAGAAAAAAATTAATTTATACAACTTTGTAACTCAAAATGTATAGCCAGTTCATGAATTGATTGCCTAAATTATAGATAAGTAGGGAATGCATTCAATATGCTGAATGTGGAAGCTGCATCAACTCCATTATACGTGTTTCTGCCCACAGGGTGGGCATCAGAGAGTCACAGTAAATGAAGTATAATGTGCCACCACCATTGTTGAATGCAACTAGCTGTGGGAGAATCTCGTATATAATGGCTGTATTGGTCTGGTTTTTTTGCCAATTTGTTCTTTTTTACAGGTTCTTGTTTGCAGGTCACTTTAATTTTTATTGGCCTTTACTTATTTTCTTTAAATATTTTTAAATGCTTAATCATATTACTGCTCTTTTTGATAACTGTATTTGTGCAATGTCGTCGATGTGTATGTATCAATTACATACAGTGTATTAACAACTCTGTTGGGCATGAAACTACTTTTAAAGAGTATAAAAGTTGTGTTTTAAGAATGCTTTTTGAACTCAGTCTAGTGACATTGTAGTCCACGTATTCAGGAAGCTAGGGAAGGAGCATCTTGAATTCCAGGCCAGTCCTGTTTACACGCTTGAGATGTGACCACATACTCTCAGACAAAACACATATATTCGAATGCTCTGGTGAATGTAAAAAAATGTTTCTTCACTACCTGTTTGTTGAAACACAGACTGTACTTTTTATTTCTGATTGTAATGCTTTTACACACATACACAAATACCAAACACACACACACACACGAGAGAGAGAGGGGGAGCGAGGGGAGAGAGAGACAGACAGACAGACAGACAAAGACAACAAATAGAGTACTATTTGGAATAAATATTGGTACATTTTAGTTCGTATATCAGAATCATTTTATGAATGTGCTCTGAAAGGACACATTGCAAGCAAAAGGTATGTAGATCTAGAATAGTATTCTCCTACAAGCAGAATATATATGTTTTCTATGTATAGAAAGTACTTTCTAAATATCTTATAATTCAGTGATAGGGAAATAAAACATCTCCTAACAGGCTTTTATTCATTATAGATTTTTTTGTTTACATTTAGAAAAATTAGATAGACTTGAATGCTCAAAAAAGATAATATTTTTTCAGTTAGAATAATGAGAAATGAGCTTCATGTTAGTATTCTCATATGTAACTTAGTTTTAATAAACTGAAAAATTAGAGCTTAGGTTGACATGCCGGCTCAGCTAGGTACATGTATCTACAACCAAACCTCATGACCTTAGTTGTGAAAACCAACTCCTTTGGGTCATCCTTTCACCTCCACATGTCTGCCATCCATTCACCACAGTAAATAAATAAGTATAATATTAAAAAAAAATTTTAGATCTTAAAATAAGCGTGTGTTAATACTCTGAAAAGGCCATAGATCAGGTTTATAGTGTATAAAGTTTAGTGCTTCATGGTTTATCTTTTGGAAGCCATTACATCAATGATGACGTAATTTTTTTTTTTTTTTTTTTGACTGTGCCACACTTTATTTTATTGAGGGAAAAAAGCTGTGGTTAACGTCTAACCAGCATGAGTTCTGACTGGGATCACGCATACATCACCCAACATTTACTGAAGACATTCCTTACGATTCCTCTGAGTACACGGCTGCCAGGGATAATGGGTCCTGAAGGAGCTTACCCTTCTCACGGCACATGCATTGCCAACTCAAATATTGATCACACTAAGCATTAAAAATGTGCTTTTGTGAGACAAGTCTTTTTGACTAATAAACATGAAAGCTCTCTACTGTGTACAGCACAAGAAGTCCATGAATTTATAAACACAGATTTCAGGGCACTGATAAGAATTTAATGCTTGTACAAACAGAAGAAAAATGAACACATAAGCACAGAACAAGAAGGCTTAATTAATGTGCGGCAGATGTGACAGGTGGATGACATAAATTTTGAATAATATGTAGGAATCATAATAATGATACTGTCAACATGGGATGGTTTATCAGTGTGACTATAAAATATCCTCCCTTAAATATATAATGATTATAGTATGCTACTCTTTGATGAAAGTCATTAAGTTTGGTTTCAGTATTATTTGATAAGTAATATTTGATTTCTAAAAAAATTAATATATAAAAATATTTTTTACCAAGAAGATGAAATATCTTTTGTTTTGTTAACCTGAAGTGGTAAAGCCTTTGTTGAAAGTAACATTTATCCTAAATACGAGAGGAGCTAGGAAATGTATGATCTCAATTCTGTGCTTAGGAAAAGTAAATGTAAGTTTTGGTGTTTATTGTCTTTGCTTTCTTAGCTTCTACTTTCTGTTTGTTTTCAATTGCCTCTAATAACTTCTAGTTGCTCTGTAGAGTGTTATTAGATCCTGAGTCATGATAACAGGTAGTTGTAGCAGTAGCAGCAGTTTTAGCTTCAAAGTTTACATGAGTAATAATGTCTTCTCAGTCACAGAATGGAAACTCTGGAAAAAATGAGGAATATATAATATGAATCTGGCTTAAATATAAACAAAAGTAGAAGAAGAGTTGCTTGCAAATGATGGGGCTGAGAAACCTTTGTTGTAAAAACATTCCCTTCTTAGTCAGGAATAATGCGAAGAAAAATGCATTCAGGATATTAGTGTAGTAGCTCTTCATCCAGGTTGTAATAAAGTATAGTGATGAAATGATATATATATATATATATATATATATATATATATATATATATATATATATATTCATACTTCTAGTTAATGTTGCATACTAATACATGTCTTAGGTACAAAGCAAGGTTTGATTATGAGATAATTAATAATCATATATAGCTGAATGAATGCCAAAAAAAGCGTGTGGTTGTTAGCATTACTTGAATGAAAAAGGGATTGGTTAAGTATAGTGTCTTGATAGATAATTAGTTATATTTTTAGTTCCCTGTTTATTAGATATTTATTAGGTAACTCAAGATGAGATTGCTTATTAGTTTACTTTTTTATTAAAACTTATTATGACAAAATAACATGTATATTACAACAAATATTTTTCTTCCTATTTTCTAGATGTGAATTACTTAACCGAAGAGATAGTATATGAAGTATATGAATTATGTAGAGAGAGTGAGGATTACTCCCCACTAATTCGCTTAATTGGAAGAATTTTTTCTAGTGCTGAGGCATTGGTTCAGAGCTTTCGGAAAGTCAAACAACACACCAAGGAGGAATTGAAATCTCTTCAAGAAAGGATGAAGACAAGGATGAAGATGAAAAGGAAAAAGCTGCATGTTCTGCTGCTGCTATGGAAGAAGACTCAGAAGCTTCTTCTTCAAGGATGGGCGATAGCTCACAGGGAGACAACAATGTACAAAATTAGGTCCTGATGAAGTGACTGTGGATATTGATGCTATTAGAAGGGTCTACACCAGTTTGCTCGCTAATGAAAAAATAGAAACTGCCTTTCTCAATGCACTTGTATATCTGTCACCTAACGTGAATGTGACTTGACATATCATAGTGTGTATACTCGAGATCCTAATTATCTCAATTTGTTCATTATTGTAATGGAGAATAGTAATCTCCACAGTCCTGAATATCTGGAAATGGCATTGCCACTATTTTGCAAAGCTATGTGTAAGCTACCCCTTGAAGCTCAAGGAAAACTGATTAGACTTTGGTCTAAATACAATGCAGACCAGATTCGGAGAATGATGGAAACATTTCAGCAACTTATTACTTACAAAGTCATAAGCAATGAATTTAATAGCCGAAATCTAGTGAATGACGACGATGCCATTGTTGCTGCTTCAAAGTGTTTGAAAATGGTTTACTATGCAAATGTAGTGGGAGGGGAAGTAGACACAAATCATAATGAGGAAGATGATGAGGAGCCCATACCCGAGTCCAGCGAATTGACACTTCAGGAGCTTTTGGGAGAGGAAAGAAGAAATAAGAAAGGTCCTCGAGTGGATCCACTAGAAACTGAACTTGGCGTTAAAACTCTAGATTGTCGAAAACCACTTATCTCCTTTGAAGAATTCATTAATGAACCACTGAATGATGTTCTAGAAATGGATAAAGATTATACTTTTTTCAAAGTTGAAACAGAGAACAAATTCTCTTTTATGACATGTCCCTTTATATTGAATGCTGTCACAAAGAATTTGGGATTATATTATGACAATAGAATTCGCATGTACAGTGAACGAAGAATCACTGTTCTCTACAGCCTAGTTCAAGGACAGCAGTTGAATCCCTATTTGAGACTCAAAGTCAGACGTGACCATATCATAGATGATGCGCTGGTCCGGGTAAGTTTGACTCTTACTGAAAATCAGAATTAAACTAAAAGCTACAAAGTCACATATTTCAGTGTATTCATTTTATCTATGATTTTGAAAAAAAAAAAAAAGATAGGAACATGTTGGTATTTCTGATCCATATTACTACACTTTGTTGGTACTCAGCAAAAATATTGGTTATACTGGTTGTCTAATCTAGTGATTATTCTCTTTTTGAACAAGAGTAGATTTTCTAGTGCTGGGGAGATGACTCAGTGAGTAAAGCATTTGCTGTGCAAACATGAGGGCCAATGCTTCGATTCCCTGAACAATGTAAAATAGGATGTGGTAGAACCGTTGTAATACAATGTCCTGAAGCAAGATGGAAGGTGAAGATGGAAGGATCCTCAGAATCTTGTGAGTCAGATAACCTTGTATATAAGGTGGCAAACAACTAGACCTTCACACATGTATTATCCCCTTTTAACATACACACACACACACACACACACACAAAAAAAAAAAAAAAAAAAAAAAAAAAAGAATCTATTTTCTAAATCTTGAAATTCAGCCCCAAGTATTTCCATTCAGAAGAAACACTTGTTTTCAAAGACTGGGAGACAGGAAACACATGACAAATGGAGATGTGATACTGAGTGTAAAGAACAGGCATAGTTACACTAGGGAGAAATAATCCAGTAAATCTCTTTGTAAAAGTATGAGAGCTGCCTATCAAATTCTATTACGTGGGAAACAGCTCAGAGTTGTATTATAAACTTGTTTAAATGAAAACATGTTAGTCCGTGTTACCAGTTTTTGGAGTTCTAAACCATTCACTGTCTTGTATGACACTGTAGGTTTTTTGTTTTTGTTATTTAAACTATAATACTGACTAATGAAAATAGCTATTTTGAGGATTTGGGGATTAATGCTAGTGCTATTATATCTAGAAGATTTAATGGGAAATCAGGAACTTCTAACTCCCTGTTTTTTGTTTTTTGTTTTTCAGATACATTACTTCTTGTCTATTCCTTTCTTCCACAGGTGACAATAATTGCAGAATCCCTGTCAATTAAACCAGATAACTGGTTTGCAAATTGCCAGCCATTTTGACAGAATTATATATAACAAATTCAGGGTATTCCTTGCTATTCATTATTCCCATCAGTGCTAGTTGTTTATCTTTGAATGTGATATAAAATGTAGTACCAGTTTTTTTTTTGTTTTTTTGTTTTTTAAATATTTTATTAATTTATTCATATTTCATCTCAATTGTTATTCCATCTCTTGTATTCTCCCATTCTTCCTCCCTCCCTCCCGTGTTTCCCTTACTCCCCTCCCCTAAGACTGTGACTGAGGGGGATTACCTCCCCTGTATATGCTCATAGGGTATCAAGTCTCTTCTTGGTAGCCTGCACTCCTTCCTCTGCGTGCCACAGGTCTCCCCATCAAGGGACATGGTCAAATATGGGGCACCAGAGTTCGTGTGAAAGGCAGACCCCACTCTCCACTCAACGGTGGAGAATGTACCAGTTACAATAGAAGTATCACTCATTAATAGATCTAATACTAACAATAATCGTAACTTGTAACAGATAACTAACAAATAATATTTACTTGAAGATGTATTGTTGTTTTAGAATGGATTTATCTAAATCTGAAAGATCATAAGCTTGTTTAATAAAAATTATTCACCTTTCCTACCTGTTTCTTCCTTATTTACTTCTTTTCCACTATTTTTTCTACAATAAATGAAGTTAAGAACCAGTAAAAGTTTACATACGATTTGGTACATTTAAAAATTTTGTTTAGGAGGAAAATTAGCCTCTTCTATATTTTCTAAAGGATTTGTTGGAATAAATAAATTAACAGTAAGCCTTGTAATTATGCTAACAAATTCTTCCTAGTAAATACTACTTAATTATGTCAACTAGTCATATGGTTTGATATGGTATAACTCATGATTTATTTGATATCTACTACCAGTTTTACAGAAGCCGTACCTTCAGCTAATCCCATGTGTCTGTCTTATTGATAAGTGGTAGAATTATAAATAGATAGTATTTATTGAGAAGTCTACCCAGCTTTTATCCTTTCTCCTATTTTGCTTCCTTTCCTCATTTCTTCCTCTTCTTTTAGAGGCATTTTCACTCACTCCCCTCAATTTTCTATATTCCAATACCAGTGTAAAGGGTTAGAAATATAAGCTTAGTCAGAGGCCTTAAAGATTAATTGAATGGGTCCTAGCATATGGTAATTATTATAATCACAGTAGATTAATAACAGAAAGTTGGAAGTTTACAGCAAGCAGTATTTAAAAAAGATTCCAACAGATGAACTGATGGAGTAAATGTAATTCTTTCCCTGTCTTATTCTACAGAAATCCCTTCTGTTTTCTAATTACTTAGTCTTCTTTTATAAAACAGCTTCAGAATAATCCTGTTGGTTATACTTCTTATGACCGATCATTTAGAACTGCATAGTAAGGTTGTATAGAGAAGAAGGAATGAGAAAATTTGTAATGAATTCAATATGAATAAATAATAAGCGTTACAGTACCCTAAACAAGTAAATTTTTATCCTTAGTTTACAAAATGAAGCCTAACAAGGATAAATTGTGGTTTTTTTTAATAAGGTTTCTATTGAAAACTTCTATTTCCATTGTTTAATAGACTGTAGCTTAATAGTAGATAGCAGGTCAATAAATTAGAATTAATAATTATGAATTTTATTTGATATAGAATGTTTATATATGCCTAGGCTAACCTTGTATTATGAGGTTCTTGTTCTACTTTCCTGGTTGAGTGCCAAAGTTATGTGTGTATGAACATTCCTACCCATTTTTTTTTCTTTCCTTAGCAAGAGTAATGTCTATTAATTTCATGCTTTATTGAGTTTTAAATCAGTCTAACAACTCTTTTCCGCAATGGTGCTTTACGGAACTAATTGACAAGAGGATAGTCAGTGTATTAAGTATAAAGTACTATTAAAAACAAACTAAGTATAAGGTTTCTGTTTCTTAAAAAACACAATTTTATTCCTACTAAAAGATAAAGAATAACTGCAATATTTTCTCAGTCTTGTTTTTATTGCTTTTGGCTTTTTTCTTAGAAAACAATACAGAAATAATATTGATGAGAAACCTGTTTCATTTGAATAACAATCCTACTATGTTAGTTTTACATTCTTTAAAACAAACAAAAAATGTTAGGCTCCATGATATAGTTTAGTGGGTAACGGCAATTATCAGCAAGCTTGATGGCTGAGTTTGATCCCTTAGGTATACATGGTAGGAAAGAACTCAATCCCAATTATTCTGTGACCTTCATGTGTGTTTTGTGGCACTTGTGTCCCTCTACTATCCAGTAAATAAATTACTCATGTTCTCTTCCCCCCTCTTTTTAAAACAAAACATTTTGAAGGATGTAACCTATATAAAATCTTAAACCTGTGTTTTAGAGTGAAGAGCAAATGTATCAAGGAAGAGACAGTATCGTCATTTACGAGATGCTTTAAACTGCCTTCACAGTTTAAAGGGAGACTTAACCCAAAATAAACACAACAACAATAAAAGTCAAGGTCTTGTCTTTTAGGGGTTCAGATAAGAATTCTGATAGAAAGCCTAGAGATACTTTAGATATTTTGGTACATCTATTCTGTAAACCAATATTTGGGAGACAGTGATTCGTACAGTTTATATGCATAGGTTTTTGGCTATATTCACTTACATGAATAGAATATTACCAATATTTCAAATAGTGCAGGCAGTGTGACTAAAATAGGGACTGATCGTGTTTTAGTACCTGATTAAATTTAAATTTAGTAAGTTGTAGACCAAAAGGAATGGCTAAGATGTAGAACTAAGAAAAGTCAAAAAACCAAACCAAACCAAACAAAAATAAACCCAACAACAACAAAACACCAGGAACTGGTACACAAAAGATGAAGAAAAAATTCAAAGAAATAGTTGTTTGAATTGCTGCTCAGTTTTCACTCAAAGTCACCAGCTCCATATAGTTTAGAGTCTAGAAGCATTGTCTATGTCAACTTCCATAAATACCCTTAGTATCAATACCTATTGCAGCCTGAATTTGATTTTTATTATTAGTTGACGTACAGTGCTTTAATTATGGGGGTTTTCTGTGCTATTCTAGGTGTACTTAATTCTGTTGTTCATTAATAAAATTGTATTTAATGTTATTGCTACTATTAAAATTATTCTAATAGAAATGAATAGAATCCTTTTAATTTTTCTTCAAAGTAATTTCTTAGAACCAGATTCAGAAATGAAGTAATCAGTATCATAATGGCTTAACATAATATGATAACTTAAAAGAATGAAATTTATCAAACTTACTGTTGCATGTAAAAAAATGGAATGTAGAGAGATTCTTACTTCTAGAAATGAATGTCATAATTGGACTTAGAACTTAAGATCTAATCATTTGACTCAGCTGTTACCCACTTAGGCACAATAGCCTGGTCTTCAATTTTATAGAGAACACAAAATTAAAATTAAAAATTTTAATACAGTATAATATCAGTGCATTTCATTTTCTCTAGTGCTATTTATGAAGGCAATACTGACTCTTATACATCAAGAGATATATATCTACTACTTTGCATACAAATTTCTTTTCAAAATTCTTATTGGCATATCTAACACTTTTCATATACTCACCTACATATAAAACAAACTGATTTTACAAGTTCAGTTTTAAATAAGGTAATATAACTACAATTTTAATTTCTACACTATTTGCTTGATACAACAATGGCTTAGGATTGTGTGTGTGTGTGTGTGTGTGCGTGTGTGTGTGTGTGTATCTTTGTCTGTGTTTTAAGTGTTATTATTTTTTTTTTAATTTTGGAGACAGTTTCTCTGTCCTAGGCTGTCCTGGAATGTACTCTGCAGACCAGACAGGTCTCAAACTTAGAGATCTGTCTACCTTTGCCTCCTGAGTGCTAAGATTAAAACATGTGCCACCACTGTGCAGAGTTACTATTTTTAAGAAAAGAAAAATTTAATGTGACTTCTTATCGTAATGGCTTTTGTCAATGGCTATTATTAAATTTTGTTTTGTTTTTGGTACCACAGTTTTAAAAAACAGGCTACTCACGCATCATCCTCAAGTGAGATAATAATTTGCAAAATCACTTTGGCACATTGAGAATGGTCTTCTTGAATATCTAATTGGATATTTTCTCCTACAGAATTAAGCCACCATCTATTTCAAAATCACTATCCTGATTCTGAAAATAATATGTGAGTTTTATTAAAAATATGGAAAGCCAAAGAAGAAAGTAAAAGACACATAAAGTCTAAAATCAAATATCATTTCTAGTTTCTTTGGAGCATTAATTTAACCATAGTTTAAAGCTTGTTCCATGGATTTGAACCTCTTTTCTCTGATTTACTGTTTCTTAAGTTATTCAACCTTTATTTCTTTAATGGATCAGATGTAAGAAGGTTTTAGCAGCCTACTTGCTTATTTGTAAAGTGATTTATACATTTTATATACTGGCTGTTGGTTGTATTCCTGGAATTTTTCTTTTTGTTTTATTTTTAAATCTTGTGGTTAAACATTCTGACAAAACAGGAAATACTTACTTATTTGTTAATCTTATTTTAGATAGAGAATCACTTTATAATCCTCACTGGCCTGGAATTTTCTATGTAAATGAAACTGTACTAAACTCACTGGGTTTGCGTTTAGGGATTGAATGCGGAGGAGGCACCATATATAGAAAGCCACAAACTTAGGCTTGATTGAAGGGAATTAATCTAAGCACTTCACTTGTTAATTTATTTGATGCTATATTATTATGTTTATCTTATATTTCAAACCAAAGTAAAAAAAGATAGAAAATTATGATTTTTAGTGATCATAATAGAACAAATAGAATTAAATGCTGGGATTAAAGGTGTGCATCACCATGCCCGGCTAAACCTATATTCTAATTAGAATTATTTTCATTTACAATATGGCACAAAGGTTGAACTTTTCTATTTCTATTCTAATAAGTACTTACTTATAGGTCTACTACTAGTAAACAATGTATAGGTCACATTTCTATACTTGTTTTTGCTAGAAGACAGTAGTCAAACAAATTGGCATTTTGCTGCCTCCACATTTTCTTAGGTTTTATTCTATATAATATTTCAACATATATAAAATATATTAATATAGTATATAAAGAACATAGTACAAAATTTAGTTACCAAATTATAAATAACCAGTTTATGCAATGGTGGTATTGTGTCAATGTTTTGTGGTGTATGTTTGTCATTCATGCACATGAGTGAGCTGATTTGTGTACCCAGGGGTGAACATGAGGAAAGGCCAGTGTACGATGTCAGGTGTATTTCTGTTTTTAGATATAAGTTTATTGAGTGCACTGGAAGTTCACGAGTTTGGGTAGGCTGACTAACCAGTAACCCCTAAAGATCGAGCTTGTTCCCCACTCCAAGTCACTGATAACATGACATTTAGAAAGGCATAACTGCTTGCATTTCCATTCTAATAATTATTTATAGGTCTACCATAATTTTTACTAATAAACAATCACATTTCTATACTTGGTATTGCAGGCATAGGTGGTTATGCCGGGAGTTTTACATCATTGCTGGGGATTCAAACTCAGCTTTTGATGCTTGCCGGTGAAGTACTCTTACCTACTGAGCCGTGTCCCCAGCACTCTGCCATATGTTTTTTGGGCCTGGGTGTGGGAGGGGGTGGTGGACAAGACGTTCAGTTTGCTTCTTGTTTTCATTCAGAAACAAAATTGATTCCTACTACCGCTTAATTTCTCTACTTACTTATATTTTACTTTTATCTTGTTATCAACCGTCTTTTTTTTTTTTTTTTTTTTTTTTTTTTCATTTTCAACCAACAGCTAGAGATGATTGCTATGGAAAATCCTGCAGACTTGAAGAAGCAGTTGTATGTGGAATTTGAAGGAGAACAAGGGGTAGATGAAGGAGGCGTTTCCAAAGAATTTTTTCAGTTGGTTGTGGAGGAAATCTTTAATCCAGATATTGGTACGTGTTTGTGCTATGATTATGGTGTGTTAGTCATTTGAATTAAGAACTTGTTTTATAATAGTCTAAATTATGATACACAGCAAAAGAATTGAGTGTACATCATTACCTGCAATTACAGATAACAAATTTGTATGCTTCAGGAATTGTTCTGTCTCTCATATATTCAGGTTATTCTTTAGATTACTTAGCCAAATATTCTATTAGAGAATTAACCTTCTAGATATTGATAAATTTAATTTTAAAAAATAGAATGGTAGACAAGAAACAACTGAAGTCATGAGAAATAGTATAATTTATACTTAGTGTTCATGAGACCAAGAGTATCCATTGGTGACATTCTCTTAGATTTATTATTTGTCAGTTGGAACTTTTGGTACTCCATGATCTAAGACTTGGCTTGCAAATAAATAAATAAATAATGAATGAAATAAAGAAAATAAACTTAGAAAGATTAAAAGATATTTGTTTTAAATGTTTTTCTGATGTTCAGTTAGAAAAAGAGACAAATCTATTAATGCTCATATAAGTAAAATAATAATAGGAAAAAATATCTCTTAACTTTGGATTTGAATAATGAAGATCATGTGAAGCTGAAAGTTCACAAAATGCTTTTTTAGTAATATTAACCCACATTTGATATGTATCTTAAGTTACTTAACCTTATTAAAAATTTTTTTTGCTTGATCATGAGTTTGTTTCTTATATAATTTCAGTCATTGAGTGGTTAAAATGACAGTAAAATATCTTTTTTTGTCACGGAAGATTGCCAAACAATCTTCTGAATTTAATAAAACTATATTTTAAAAAACCTTTATAGAAATGTCACACAAAATTTCATTTTATTTTACTTTGTTGGCATCTCTGAATTGTATACCACCAATTAACACATTTATAAGATACTATATTTCTAAAGTTTATTCACATATATGTAATAGAAAAAACTATATCTACTGTATTTAAATTTTATATATTATTTTGTTTAAAATTATATTTAAATTATTAGTCTTTCAAAAAGTAGAAATTATTTTTAAAATTATTTTTTGTAGGTATGTTCACATATGATGAAGCTACAAAATTATTTTGGTTCAATCCATCCTCTTTTGAAACGGAGGGTCAATTTACTCTGATTGGCATAGTCCTGGGTCTGGCTATTTACAATAACTGTATACTGGATGTCCATTTTCCCATGGTTGTCTACAGGAAGCTAATGGGGAAAAAAGGAACCTTTCGTGACTTAGGAGACTCTCATCCAGTAAGTTGTTTGTCATTCCTTGAATAGTCTTTAAGATACTATCTTAAGTACAGAAATACATCTGAATTTATGCAAAAATATGTTTTTCATTTGAAACTTTTTGTTGATACTGCTATCCAGAAGGGTAAAGTACCTTTAATCTGCTTAGGTATAATCAGCACTTAAAATTGTATTGCTTTATAGGATGTTGTTTTTCTAGATTGCATCTTGCAACTTTTGATTGACTCCTAGTGAAATGTTGTAAATATTATGTTTTCATTGTAACAAAGGAATCTGCCAAGTATTTCCTGATCCTTGATAGATACAGTTGATGGGTGTTTTCTTTTCCCTATACCCTGCCTCAGCCTGGAAACACTGTGGATGTTCTAGAGCACAGTATGAAATCTGTTGCTGAATTTATGATTTGAAGAAGTTCTAAGGAAAGATTGACACATCATTGATAGCCGTTTCTGTTTTATTAAACTACTTGGGAAATTGGGGGTACTTTTGGCTTCATTTTCATTGACAAGTTGTTTCTATAAAAAGTGAAACAAGATTTTTGTTTGTTTTACTAGTTATTTGATAACTTCATTTCTCTTTCTTCTTGTTAGGTTTTATATCAGAGTTTAAAGGATTTGTTGGAATATGAAGGGAATGTGGAAGATGATATGATGATTACTTTCCAGATATCACAGACAGATCTTTTTGGTAACCCAATGATGTATGATCTAAAGGAAAATGGTGATAAAATTCCAATTACAAATGAAAACAGGAAGGTAAGAAAATTTTTATGTCATTGTTTCATAATATGTAATTTCAAAGCAGTATTCTTAAAAAGGTTTTAAAGAATTATCTAATATGGTTTGAAGCGATAACAAAAATTCCCATGAAGAAATTCCTCTAAATATTAAAACTACAGTTTGCTAGTGTTAACTCTTACATAAAAGCTTGTGTGAGTGTACACAATTAATTGCTAATTCCCCTTTAGAGAAAGAGTAAACAGACTAGGAGAGAATGAATTGGTAAATATAACTATAGCATAACACCAGAAACAGCATTATCATATTAAACCTTAGAGGTGTACAGGGCCCAGTGATTAAGGGACTTCCTGTTGGGACTCCAAGTGAGAGAGGTATAGGAGAATGGGAAAAGAGAAGGATCCAGAGGGTCCAGGTAGCCTACAAGAAGACCATCAAGGTTGGTGGATTTGGACCCATGGCGGTCTGCTCAAACTACCGTACCAACCAATGATTAAGATCCTATATAACGTGTAGACATGCTACTCATGTGAAAATTATTCTTTATGTAAGATTTGTTTTTAGTAACTTAAAAAGCTGTCCAGTTGGGAACAGGAAATAACTCTGAGCATAATAAGAAAATTATAATAAAAGCTATAATTTTAAGAAACATGTCAGTTTATATTATTTGCTGAAATATACTATCAGGATATAGAATAGATTTTTATAATTTGATATAGTAGCTTAGTTTACCAACAAAAAATTTTTGCTGAACTGGATATGGCAGATAACACACCAAAATCGTTATTAGAAAGTACAAGGCATTATGGTTTCCTCGGGTATTCATAACTTAAATTTTTATTTATAGAACTTGAAACATTGTATTGAGGCTGCTTTTATATTAAGTTCCTTTTAACCCTTATATTAATCTTACTATTACACAATTTTATCATATATTATAACTCCTGTTTAATTTAACTTCAGAATTACAATTTATGTATAACTTATGTGCATGACCTACTTATAGCTTATTATCTGTCAGAAGTTAGAAATTGTGAAAATATTTTTCTTTGGACATATATCATTTCATTAATTTTTTAAGACTTACTTCTTTCTTATGAGTGTTTTGCCTGTACATATGCTGGTTTACCATTTGCATGTATTGCTCATGAAGGCCAGAAGAGGTGTTTAGTCTTCTGGAAGTGGAGTTACCGATGGCTGGGTTTTGTTTTTTATTTTCTTTAATTTATTTATTTAATCACTTTACAGCCTGGTTGCAGCCTACTCTCCTCCCAGTCCCACCCTTCCTGTTCCCCTTCTCTTTGTTCTCATAGAAGGGGAGGACTCCATGGCACCAACGCACCATGGTACATCAAGTCCCAGTGGGACTACTTCCATCTTTCCCACTGAAGCTAGCCAAGGCAGCTCAGCTAGGGAAAAGGGATCCAAAAGCAGGCAATAGAGTGCGAAACAGCCCTTACTCCCATTGTTAGGGAACCCATATGAAGAACAAGCTGCACGTATTTCACATATGTGTAGGGGGTCTAGTTGCAGCTCATGGATGCTATTTGGTTGGTGATTCAGTCTCTGTGTCCCGATGGGCCCAGTTTAGTTTACTCTGTAGGTCTTCTTGTGGTGTTCTTGGTCCCTCTGGCTTCCTCAATCCTTTCCTCACACTCTTCTACAGAGCTTCCTGAGTTCTGCCTATTGTATGGCTGTGGCTCTCTGCATCTGTTTTCATTAGCTTCTGGTTGGAGCCTCTCAGAAGATATTTTTTGTTAGGCTTCTTCTGTCTGTAAGCATGTCAGAATAGCAGAGTGTCCTTAATAGTATCAGGAGTTGGCTCTTTTCCATGAGGTGGGTCTCAAGTTGGGCCAGTCATTGGTTGGTCGTTTCCTTGATCTCTGCTCCATTTTTATTCCCTACTTTACTTGTAGTAGGCATGACAGATTTTGGGTCGAAGGCTTCTGGTGGTTGTGGTCCCCTCCCTCCATTGGAAGTCGCACTTGGCTATAGGAGGTGGCTGCTTCAAGCTCCATATCTCTTGCTGTTAGGAGTCCAGGTAGGGCCACTGCCATAGACTCCAGGAGGCCTCACTCCTGATTCCCAACCCTGTCCCCTCCCCAACCCTGCAATTCCTCTTGTACCTAGTTCCCTCCTCCATCTACTCAGATGTCTATTTTATATCCCCTTACAGATAGTTGTTAGCTGGCCTGTGAATACTGGAAATTGAACTTATATCTTCTCTAAGAGTTGCTAATGCTAAAACCACTGAATCAAATTTTGGAAATTTATTTTTAAATAATTTAAAGAATTACTGCTGAAGGTTTTCTTTGGGAGTGAGGGGTAGGCATTAAAATCAGCTATGTAGCTATGTTGCTAATTGTGTTTCACTTGTATAGCATGTGATTTCTTATTGTTAATATTTCTACAGGAATTTGTCAATCTTTATTCAGACTACATTCTCAATAAATCAGTAGAAAAACAGTTCAAGGCATTTCGAAGAGGTTTTCATATGGTGACTAATGAATCTCCCTTAAAGTACTTATTCAGACCAGAAGAAATTGAATTACTTATATGTGGAAGCCGGGTAAGAAAGACATCTGCAAAAAACCCTCATAATTTTTTTTTTTTTTAATGCTTTGGTATGGATGTTAAGATATATTTTTTTTCTATAATTTTCAGAATCTAGATTTCCAGGCACTAGAAGAAACTACAGAGTATGACGGTGGCTATACCAGAGAATCTGTTGTGATTAGGTGAGGTGTTTAATTCTTAAAAAGGATTTTTTTTCATCAAAGAAGTGTATGTGTACTTTTGTGATTCTGTCCTGGATCTGTAGGTATTGGTTCTCAAACAAGCTCAAAGGCTGACACCTATACAAGTAGACCTGTATTAATAATACTACCTTTATATAGTCTAATGATTTATTTCATGAATTAAATGACTTATTTAAGTCTCACATTTCTTTCTGCTTTTGTTTTATTTCTGGTAATGTGTAAAATGATAGATGTAGTTTTTAAGATACCTGAGAAGAAACGTGTACTAGTAATTCTGAACAATTCTCAGGACAGTATTACCAGTATTATCTTCTCTAGTCAAATGCTCTTGATATTAATTTTCACTTCTCTGTATTGTGCTACTATTAACAGTCTGAAACATCATTTTTCCCAAGGTCCTAAAGAAATGGTCAAAATGACAGAGATGTCATTTTGCCATCCACTGTTTTTGTGAAGTCAGACTCAAGTATGTGAACAACGGAATGATTAACTATGTCTAGTAATGATACATTATCTTTGTTAGTTTTATATTTTATCATTCATTTAGGTTTATAGAAGATTACTATATTGCTTTGCTCTTCCAACATCAGTCCCCAAAAGAGTTTACTCATGACAACCATTATATTGCTGAACAGTTTCAAAGGTGATTCATAAAAGCATTGAACATAGAATTAGGAAAGCCTTGAAGGGAATATCATAGCATCTCTGTAACAATGCTGATTTCAGGTAGGGTCTTAGAAACCTACAAGAAGAACATTATGGCAGGCTGATCTGGGCCCAGGGGTCCTGCTCAAACTATGGCACCAGCCAAGGGCTATATACATGCAGTAAACATTGAACCCTGACCCAGATCTAGCCAATGGACAGGACATTCTCCACAGTTGAGTGGAGAGTGGGGACTGACTTTCACATGAACTCTGGTGCCTCATATTTGACCACATCCCCTTGATGGGGAGACCTGGTGGCACTCAGAGGAAGGAGAGCAGGCTACCAAAGAGACTTGATATCCTATGAGCATATAGAGGGAGGAGGTCCCCCTCAAATCACAGTCATAGGGGAGGGGAGTAGGGGAAAATAGGAGGGAGGGAGGGATGGGAGGATACAAGTGATGGGATAACAATTGAGATGTAAAATGAATGAATTAATAAAATAAATAAATAAAAATAAATAAAAAGATAAAATAAGAAAGATGTTATTTAAGAATTTCTATCGACTGTCATAATCATAAATACAGAATCCAATAAAGACAGTGTTTATAATGTCTAAAAAAAGATAAGCCTTCTCACAGAAGTACTGACAGAAAACTAGCATTACTATTTGTTCCTTTTAAGAACAGTAGAATATCTTGGACTGTTCTTTTGGATAAATTATCTAAGAAATTAAAGTTTTTTGCTTTTGTAGCAATATCATTCTTACTTTATGCATACCTTAAGATTATCTGTGAATTCAGGATTTCATGGCAAGCAAAGTCCAGCAGTAACATAGCTTCAAACTTCACAGTTTCTGGAATATTCAACCTTTTGAAACTACTTCAACATTTTGATTTTTGTCAGTATAAATATGGTGGAAAACATTGGAGTTTAGTTGTAAGAAGTTAAACAATAAAATAATCTTTTTATACTTGCCCTATGCCTTAGAATAATTAGCTTATGTATTCAGAATTTATAAAATTAAAATACATAAGTAAGGATTTATGCATATAAAATTTTCATCTGGAAAAGTTCAAAGACTTGATTCTGTTCGTATTGAATTCTTCCCTACCAGCTAGAGGAACTTTAAACTTAATCTCTGCCTTTTATTATTTTATTGCCATGGAAGAAGTATTATCTGCAGTACTCAGCCATTTTTGGTTTTCCAGAATTAGAGATCATGTATCTTGTCTACTTTTCAGAATAAGTGAGTCTTTCTTGTTGTTTTTTTTTTTTTTTTTTTTCCTCACACCAAAATCTTGTAATAGATTAATTGCTCTGCAAATAATGGTTCTCTAAACATTACCAATATGGTCTTGGTCATAATGGTGGTACTGATGTGTGATGTAAGGTTTAAATACAGTGAAATATGCAGAACTTTACAGGAGAATTCAGAGATTCAGATAATACACCCTTAAAACATCAACGTATAGACTGTTATCCCAAGTCCCTATGAATTTTTTCCAGTTGATTTTTCCCCTCTGACAGGCAATTAATTACTGTTTAAATTTTTGTAACATTAAGTAGGTTTCTCTTTTTCATTCTCAATCTCTGTTGTTCTTCTTTCTCCTTCCCTTCCTCTTTCTTTCTTTCTTCTTTTCTTTCTTTCTTTCTTTCTTTCTTTCTTTCTTTCTTGTGTTTGATGAAATCATAAAGTAAGCATTTTTGAGACTCATTGATGTTGGCACCGTTTCACTGTGCAGTTTTTTAATGGCAGACTTTTAAGTGAATGCATGACATTTGTTTATTCTGTTATTGATGGCAGTTGGATTATCTTGAGATTGAAGCCATTACAAATAAATTGATCTATTTTTAATGTTGAAGCGTTTTTCATTTCTTCTATACAAGCAAAGTAGGTGGAAATTTGTGGTTGTATGGTAGATAGATACATTTTTAACTTAAGAAGCATTACAAGAGTGTTTTTGTAAATGGCACTGCTATTTTACCCTAGGATGACCAGCAATGTGAGAGCTCAGCTCTACATTTCCTCTAGTCTTTGGTCATCTTTTCATGGAGAAATATGAGAAAAATTTCATTGTAGTTTAAATTGCATATCTCTAAAGACTCATGATCTTGAGCTGGCTTTAGGTATTTGTTTTTTAGCGATTACTTGTTCAGTTTTACATGACTAGGGTAAAATCTCATTGAGATTTTGATTTGGGTTACTTTGATTGAGTAAATCAATTTGAAAATTGTTATTTTTTATCAGTTCGAATTTTCTAAACCTCAAGGATGACAAAGAGCTTTCCATTTATTTATACCTTAGTTTCTTCCAGTATTGTTTTGTAATTTAAATGTGGAAATAATGTAAGTTTTAGTTTGGATAAATTGAATATTATGCGTTTCTTATGCATTATCTCATTTTTTATTTCTGAGACCAAGCTTATAATTACTCTTTAATTGCTTTAAAAGCCTTGTCAGATAATTTAAACATTTTGTTTATTTCTGTTGGCATCAGTTGTTTTAATTTCTTGTTCTTGATATGATAGTTTTCTTGATTGGGCTTTTGGTTTTTGAGAGTTTTGTTTCATCTAAAGAGGAATTTTTTTCATATAATATATTCTGATTATGATTTCCTCCCAAGTCCTTCCCACTTCCTCTTCTGTCTAGATCCGTGCATTTTCTGTTTTGTTTTGTTTTGTTCTTTGTTTTGTCTCTTGTAATAAGTAAGCATTTAAGGAATAATAATAAAATAAGATAAACAAAACAAATTGGAATAAGACACAACAACCAAGCAAGAAAAAAAGTCACAAGAAACTCACGTATAGAGACACACACTTGTATACTCGAGAATCTCATAAAAATGTAAAACTTTAAGCCATAATACAGAATCAAAGAATTTTTAAGGTAGGGCAGAAAATACCCTGACTAAACATTATGGGACAACTTATGTTAGTTTTGCATTGGCCATTTGCTTCTGGACATGGTGAGTGGTATGTTTCTCCAGAGAAACTCTCTTACAGAAAACTAATTTTTTATTTACAACTGGCTATCAATTGGAGATAGCCTCTGGATTAGGGATAAGTTTGTGTGTGTGTGTGTGTGTGTGTGTGTGTTTTCAAGTTTCAAATCTGGCACCACATCTGGTACAGACCAGTGCAGGTGCTCCATGCTGCCACAGTCTCTGTGAGTTGATATTTGCAACAGCTCCGTTGTATCAAAAGGCCTTAAATGTCTTCTTCCATGTTCCTCTTGTTCTTAAATGACTATCTCCTTTTCCACAGAGTTCCCTGAACCCAGATTCCTTTTAGGCCTAAGTGTTCCAAAGATCTCACTCTCTGGGTGTTTTCTGGCTGTGAGTCTGTATTTGTTACAACTGCTGTAGGAAAAACTTCTCTGATGATGGTTCAGCAGGGCATATATCTGAATGTAGCAGAATGTTGCTTGGAGTCATTTTTATTGCTACATTCTTTGAGCAAAACAGTAGTATTTGGTTTGCCTCTAGGTCCCATGGCTATCTTGTGTCAGGTTCTTAGCCATCTAAGCAGTGTTGGGTGTGGGTTCCAGCTCATTAGGTCGGCCTTAACCCTAAAATCACATACTGGTTAGTTCTGCCCACATGCTGTTTGCCCACTTGTGCACCAGAATATCTTGAAGGAATATCACTTTTGTATATAAAAGGATTTGTAGGTACGTTTTATGTTTACCTTTCTCTTTTGGTAGCATATGGAGTACCTTTCAGTACCGTGAATACTAGTTGATAGGTAGATTTTTGTTGTTAAACACTTCATCTAGTAAGTCGAGACTTATGATCCTATTTAAAATGTTTAATAGGCAGTCATTCTATACATGGTAGTTCACTTTTGTAAGTTGTTCTACCTACAATCGGATGTTCTTAGACTTTTTGATTCTCATATGTACTGTTTTGTTTATCTTATTATGTCCAGGCTTATCCTAATCTTTTCTGGTGCTGCTTGCCAGGTCTTCTATCAACTGAGTTGTATACACATCCTGTCTTCAAGTAAAGGAAGATCATTCCCCAGCTATTTGTGTGTTGGAGAATACGTACTTCATGTAGCTTGTTGGAGGCTTCCTGCTGTTGGTCCCTCTAGCAACCACCCAGCCCATGTGGTTATCTTTGACTTACTTAGGGATCATTAAGACTCACAGGAAAGGAGTCCACTTCAGGGACAGAACTAGTCATAGCAGAATGTTCCTCAGTGCGTAGTAATACTATGTATTTGAATCAGAAAGAATATCTAACATGGTGCAACTTAATTGCTTTTTAATTCTGAAGATTTTAATCTTTCTATCTTGGGTTTTTATATCATCCTTATATATATATTTTTAAATTTAGCTTTAGTTTCTTTAATTTTGGTATAATTTTAAAACCTTTGGAAGAACAGCCAGTCTCTCCAGCCCCTAGTTGTTCTTTCATAGCCTCTGTTATTTCAAAAACTTAGTTTTAGTTTACTGTTTGTAGTTTTAGTTTTCATCTCTTGTTGATGAAATGCATATACTTTTTAATGAAAACGTTTGTGATGTCTTATTGTGATCCTTATTTCTGTTTCACTTTTTTAAAAGTAACTTTATTATGGATTTACATTGCAAAATAAAATTACCTTTCACTAAATTAAAATGAGACTAATAGAACATAATAGCTAATTATTTATAGGGTTACTTTTAAAAATAAAATTTTTACTTTTTAATATTATGGGTATGGTGGCTTGCCTGTGTGTACCTATGCACTGAGTGTGTGTAGTGTCCACTGAGGCCATAGGAGGGAGCCAGATCCCTTGGCACTAGAGTTGAGCCATCAATTAGGTGTTGCAAATCCAACCTAGGTCCTTTACAATAGCAGCTGGTGCTCTTACCTACTGAGCAATCTCTCCAGCCCTACTTCTAGAATTTTAAATGAAAAGTTGTATCACTTTTTCCTACATCTAATTTTCTTAGATCTTGAGGCATTCAATTATGTTGAAAATCTTTGCTTCTGTATGAAATACAAATAGTTTTCATACAATGTGTTTAGTAGGGTCACAGCATACATTGTAAATATTATAATACATAATTTCATAAAAGTACAAGCTTTGTTGGCAGTAGGTTTTTAAGTCATTTTGATTTTTGTTGTTGTTGTTGTTCTTTTCTGTGTTTTTCCCCCAGTGGGGAAAATGGTTCTCCACTTCATCAGTCTGTCTTCTTCAGGAAGACTTTGAAACTTTAAGAATCAAAGTTACATATTACTGTGGAAAAAGGGGCCAGTCAAATTGATAGGTTCCAATTTCATTGTATGTTAGGTTAGATTAATTTTTGATATAAAAGGCCATAAATTAAATTCTTTCCTTCAAAGTAATAAATACTTTAATTGTTATAAATATTGAAATCCACAGCCTATGTTCTATAAATTTTTCACCCTTGTCAAATATGACTTCTGTACAACATTGTGATAAGTGTCAAATGTAAAGGGATGTCTATGCTTTAGGTGAATGTCTAGTTTTAAAAACTTATAAATGGGAATTAAGAACTCAACATTGTGGTCCCCCCCCCCCGTGGCCCCCTCACAGAAAAGCTAGCTGAATTATAGGAATTTTAAAAAATACTTCCTTTCTTTTACCTTTTATTATCTGGTAGAGACATTGGTCCTTATGATAAATTAACAGTATTTTCTCTATATTGTTATTTATCTTTACTTATTAGGGTTTTTCCTTTTCTTGGTTTTGTTTGTTTTACCAAGTGAAAGGTTTTTATTAATGTACTTAACAATTTGTTACAAATATTCTAGTTTGGTATGAATTTCTTTAGTTTTAGATATTTTGTTTTAGCTCCTCCCTCCCTCTCTCTCCCTTTTCTCCCTCTTTCTCTCTCTTCTTTGCTCTTGGCTTTTTGTTTGTAGACTCCTGTCAAGTAGAAATGCCAGCTAGCTGTCAGATAGAAATGACTTTTATCCTTTGCTCACTTCATTCATAATTCACTTTTTATTTCTAGAGGTCCTGTGCATATGCTACTTCAGAATTTTAAAGTATTATCATTTCTCTTTGAATTTATTCATCTCTTTATTTCTGATCCATGGCAGTCTTTGTGATTAGACTTTTCATGTTAGAGTTTATATTATTCATGACTCAGGCTTATGTCCTTTTGCATACCAGAATGCTCTGTTTCTCATTTTCAGGACTCTGTATAATATTTCTTTTTGGACTTAAAATTACATTTTTCAAGTCATTTACTTTTTTATATATTTTCTCCCTGGACTTGCAGTTAGTAAATGTCATGTGAGAACCAAGTGTAGTACAGTCACATTAAGTGATTTTTTTCTGTTGAAGTGGTCCCTTTTACTGCAGTACAATGTTACTTTAAGATTTGGTTCTGCTTTATGTGACTCGGTGCCTTCTAGTTTTTCAGTTTCATCTTCTTTTGTTTAGAGCCCCTTCAGCAGGCATATGTATCTTTAAAAAAAAAAAAAAAAAACTTAGAACTTTTTTCTTCAGAACTTCTGCCACCTGCCGAGTTTTTGTCCTATTCTGGTCATTAACTCTATTTATATTGTATATTGTTTTCTCCACTTATCTTTTTGAGTTTATTTGATTTCTAAGTTTTATTCTTGACATAGATTACAGATCTTTTTATTACACTTTTCTTGGTTTTGCAAAATCTCTTGATTGATTTTAGAGATGTGAATAGGATGCTGTCTGTTTGGTGCTTTCTTCTGAGCTATCTAACTACATAGAAGTTTTAATTAAAGGTTAATGTAGGATGTAACAGGAAGAGGAGAATTTGCTCAGCAATTGTTTTAAGTAGAATTTGTGGTCCTCTCAGGTGTTTTTTTTTTTTTTTTCCTTATATTTAAAAATATGCAAAATGGCTCTTAAATAACATAACTAGACCTGGACACTGTGACTGTGATCCACAGTGTTGCCTGTAGTTTTGCCTCCTTAGAGGACTGATTAGGCCAAGTCAGAGCCTTCCTACAGTGTTAGCAGGCCTTTTTTTTTTTTAATACTACCCATCTTGCAGTATAGCTTTACAATTTAAAATAATTCATACATGTATACTGTGTATTCTAATAATATATACCTCTCATACTCTTTTCCAATTCCTGTTAGATTTGTTGCACTCCCCCCAACACCCTCCCAACTTTAGGCCTTCATTGATTGATTTATTTTTCTGAGACAGGGTTTCTCTGTGTACCTTGGCTGTTCTGGAATCGCTTTTGTAGACCAGGCTGGCCTCATTCTCCTAGAGATCTGCCTGCCTTTGCCTCCCTGAATCCTGGGATCAGGCATGCAGCTGGCTTAGGCCCTCTTTTAAAAAGCAATCCCTTGAGTCCAAATTGACACCACCTAAATATGCATGTTTGTAAACCCATCAACTGGAACAGTTTCAACCTGTCCAGGGACACCCTGAAAGAAAACCTGATTTTCCCTTTTCCAACAGCCATTAGTTGCTAATAGCTCCTAAGATGAGCATAGGTTTTGTGTTCTGGTAGAGGTCTTGTGGCTTCAGTAGTCTGCTTTTATCCTGCCAACCCCCAAAGAGGAACTCTACAAATGGATGTCTGTTCTTTTTGGTCTTACTGGGGGATTCTTGCACAAATTCCTTGTTCAGTTTCCTATTGGCTGTGTGTACCATTATTATTTCCTGTGTGTGGGTGTTATTTTTGTGGGAGCCAAAAGTTGGGCCATTATAATGACAAGAGTTTTTAAAAAGCCTAGAAATCTTACAAAGCTTTTTGAAATAGGTGATTATTGTCAAAATAATGGTTTACAGCAATAAAACTACCAACATTTGGGTAATAGTAACAGTATACCAGAGACTGGGTGTGGTGGAGGTAGAGTCAGGTGGACTTCTGTGAGTTCCAGGCTTGCCTGGTCTACAAAGGAGAGCCAGGGCTATCTATACAGGAAGACCCTGTCTTGGGGGGAAAAGTATACCAATATATCAAAAATAGAATCCCAATTACAAATTTGGAAAGTGTGATGTCTCTCTTGTGATTAAAATTTTTATTGTATTTATATATTTTGTACATATGCATTTGTGTTTATGTGTGTACAGGCGTGCTCCTGCACAGGTCTACATGTCATGGAGCTAGTGTATATGTGAAGAAGTTAGCAGATTTTATGGCAAGTGCCTTTACCCCCTGAATAATCTAATTATTGTGAAAAGAACATTAAAATAAAACATAAAATGTATTCTGTTGCCAATTAAATATACTTTTGAATTTTAAAAAAAAATCTCCATTTTCTCAGCAGTGTATTAGTGCTGTATTCATTTTATAGGTAGCTAATTCAAGCAAACCAACATTGTTCTTTATGAGCTTGAGTGTTGGTTTTTTTGAACTTTGAGTAACATAAAGATTATCACATTTAATACATAGGTTTTAGTTGACCAGATATTCTATCTTGTAGAAACTTCGTGTGGGATAAATATTAATATAGCTTTCTTGCTCAGGAACACTGCATATAAAGTACATTTGTATTCCTAATATTAAGTGTGATTTTTTTTTAAAGTTTATTTATTTTTTTAATAATTTAAATCCATTACCACCTTGTTTTCATTAAGTTGAGTAAGGAATGAATAAACAAGAGCGTTATGGAAGATTGGCAAATAAAATATGTTCCGGATGAGATTCGCATCCTTAATATTCACCGTAACATTGTCCTTAATGATGTTGATACCATGAACTTTGGTTTGTAATGAATGTCAAATTAAAACCAGTATTGTATCTTTTCTCATTAGGGAGTTCTGGGAAGTTGTTCATTCGTTTACAAATGAACAGAAAAGACTCTTCTTGCAGTTTACCACAGGCACAGACAGAGCACCTGTTGGAGGACTGGGTAAATTGAAGATGATTATAGCCAAAAATGGCCCAGACACAGAAAGGTAATTATTGAAGTGCAACTGTGTACCTATTGTAAACCTTGTCACCTCATGCAACACACACAAGCACAGCCATCATTAAGCTTGTATGCACTTTTCTAATATTATATAGAAATATCCAAGTCAACAAAACATTATTAGAGAATATATTTTGCTTTTATTATTTGAATAAGTTTTTAAATTGGGCATATCTAAGCAATAATTATGGAGCTTACATGAGTTCTGAGTTTGTCAAGTTGGTATGATTTATCCCTTTGTTTTACAGTTTAAGAAAGCCTTATTATATAACAATCTATTTAGAGTGCTTACACTGAAATTTAGAGGATTGTTTGGAATGTGTTTCAAAATTTTGGCATTTGATTGTTATCAGTCCTCCATTATATATTGTTTATTTTATAGTGGGCCTGGACACTATATCTTCAGTAATTTGTTGACTTTGGTATATATTACTGTTAATTCCACATGATTGCTCTAATTTAAAAAAAAAAATTGACATTTGCCTTCCAATCATTTTCATTGTTAATTTGCCAGCAGTATTTCTAATCTATAGTAAAGAGAACAGATTCTGAAATCTTTAAAACTAGGTATGAATATTTTTTCAACTTTAGAGTAGGTTTTTAGTGACTTCAGCTATTAAGTAGGTTTAGTAATATCTTGGTATGTTTGCTGTAAGAAAATTTAAATGAACTTAAAGGGTTAAGTATCTAATGTAGTAAGTAGCTTACAGAGAGGAAACTCAGCACAAAATGTTACTATCATCACCATCACCGTCATCACATTTCATTATTTCATGGGATAAACTGATCTTTGTAGATGAAAAACACAGTGTTTATGATTTAATCTATAGTTTATTACAAACTATCCTAACTAGATGTGTATCTAATAGCATTAAACACTGAGCATATTTCCTATAACTTACAATTTTCCTGTTTCTCTCTTTCTCTCTATTTAGGTTACCTACATCTCATACTTGCTTTAATGTCCTTTTACTTCCGGAATATTCAAACAAAGAAAAACTTAAAGAGAGATTGTTGAAGGCCATCACATATGCCAAAGGATTTGGCATGCTGTAAACAAATAAGAAAAGAAAGAAAGAAAGAAAGAAAAGGAAAGAAAAAAGAAAAAGATTTTAAAACGTAATAAATATAATAGGAGGGATAATTTGGTGGTGATAGTGTCCCAGTACAAAAAGGCTGTAAGATAGTGAACCACAGTAGTCATGTATGTCTGTGCCTCCCTTCTTCCTTGGGGACATTGCGGGCTGGAACAGCAGATTTCAGCTACATATATGAACAAATCCTTTATTATAATTATTTTTTTGCGTGAAAGTGTTACATATTCTTTCACTTGTATGTACAGAGAGGTTTTTCTGAATATTTATTTTAAGGGTTAAATCACTTTTGCTTGTGTTTATTACTGCTTAAGGTTGAGCCTTTTTGAGTATTTAAAATATATATACCAACAAAACTACTCTCGCAAGGAAAACATTGCCACCATTTGTAGACCATGTAATCTTCAAGTATGTGCTTTTTTTTTTTTTTTTTTTTTTTGTCCCTGTATCTAACTCAAATCAGGAACTTTTTTTTTTTTTTTCCCTAACAATTTCTTTTTGAAACTTGAAGTTTGGAAACAGTGTGGTACAAGTACTGCTGTTCTAGCCCCCAAAGAATTTTTCTGTACAAAATTTTGAGAATCCATAAAGATGGAAGGGAGAACTTGGAATGTTTGAACCACAGCCCTCAGAACTTTACTTTAGTAACAGCACAACAAATTAAAACAACTCATGCCACAGTATGTTGTCTTCATGTGTCTTGCAATGAACTTTTTCAGTAGCCAATCCTCTTAGTATATGAAAGGACAGGGATTCTTTTTTTAATTTTTGTTGTTGTTGTTGTTGTTTTTATTGTTTTAAGTTTACTGGGGAAAGTGCATCTGGCCAAATGATAGCATAGTCAAGCCTATTGCAACAGAATTAGAAAGTTTGTTGTATAAATAAGCATGTAAAAGTGCACTTAAAATGAATCTTTATTATTACCTAGATTTTAAATAGACAATCCAAAGTCTCCCCTTCTGTTGCCATCATCTTGTTTAATCAACTGTTTTTCAAGGCACTTGATCAGTGTTGCAGCATAACAGAAAGGACGGCTACTGTGCCTTGTGTTACTTAGTTACACAGTAAGCAGGCCTGGAAATGAATGGAACTAGGACTCCTAAGAATTACATTGTATATGCCCCAATTAAATTTTACATCAAAAGTGTTAAAGATTACATGTCCTATAGAGAAGTATAAATAGGCTTAAATTACTGGATATTTCATGTAGTTCCCCATCCCTAGTCTTCTATGTCTGTGATGTTAATTTGTTTTGTTGCATAATAAAAGAATTATGTATTTTTAACTAAGGAGAGACATACTGGTATATCATTTTACTACAAGGTACAGCTAACTTGTTGAGCTTGTTCCTTGATTGTTTTTAAAACTAGTGCAAATCAATCTGATGTTTTAAATTGGCAGGGGAAATGTAGCTTTCAAATCATTGGAAGGGGGAAAAAGGATGTCTTTCAAGATTATTTTCATTCTTGTAGTAGTTGAGACAACTATTTACTGTAATGCTAAATAAAACAGTGGCTTAAAAAACAAACTATACTTTAATGAGAAAAAAGAACACAGTGCGTTCCATATTGTGATAAGGTATTGTGGGTTTTTCTGGGCTAGCCTTTAGAACACTGTTGTGGTATGTATGCTACCTTCATTATAGGACTCCTAAATGTCATCTTTAAGGGCCTGTCATCCACTGTGCTTCTTATGTATTATGAAAGTGATAAGAAGACAAATTAAGTGGGCATATTTTATAAAATAAATTCGTGAAGAGATTTGTGTTCTTCGTTCTCAAGTTTATTACTACAGTATTGAACTAGTTGTGATACTGCATCTGTGTGAAAGTTGTAAGTGATAATATAGGTTATCAGAAATAACATCGATCTATTGAATAGAAAGTGGGAAAAAAACTTAAAAAGTTTTAAGAGATAAAATATACTCTCACTTCCTTCCTAATCAGTTTTTCTCCACATGTAACCACACTATTATGGCTGCCTTTTCATTATTGTTTTATTAGATTGTTACGGAACAATATCTTATGAGTTATAGAACATTTCAAACTTACAGCATAAAAGCACAGCCTGCACCAAAATTTTTCTGGAGACTTGGCAGCTGCAGCAAATGAATTGAGTGTCTGATTGTATGTATTGTGGTCTATAGTTAATTGTGTGACCAAGTCCAGTTACAATAATCTTTGCTTTATTTGGAAGTACATCCCTGGGTAGGAAGGTATATATTCAAAGAAATATATAAATGAGACTTCAGAGAACTTTTTCATATTAACATGTGGCACATGCATCACTGGGCAGCATCACTCCTTATTACTATACAGTGGCTATGCTGAAACTTCAACCTCTTTAAATTTTTTTTTGTTTGTTTGTTTTGTTTTGTTTTGTTTTGTTTTTGAATCCACATAGCCTGGCAAAAGAAGTGTTTTACTGAGGCTACTCTTTGTGATTTTCATACCTTTGTTTAGCCTAAAGACCATCTTTATCCTTTCTATCTTCCCAGGACTACCAGAGTAAGAGAATGATGAGGATAGTAACTTTCACTTGTTGCTTCTCTTATCTTTATCTTCTTATTCAATGTCAAGAGTCTAAAACAATCCCTGGTGGTTGGTGGGGAAGATGTTTACACAATAGAGTCAGAGGCCTTTTTTGTTTTTCTACTTTAAATTAGTAAGTTGACTTTGCTAAGTTAAAAGAAATTTTAGGTACATGTGTGTACTGCATTTCACTTTGTAAAAGTGGCTAATCCAGTAATATGTCACTGAAAAATGTACTTTGCAGGCATACTAATAGTCTCCTATTTTCCCAAATAAAAAACTCTTGTTTTGAGTCCTTGGTAGCCTTGCACAGTTGGGCTACTGCTTCCTGAACTGCTTACTATTCCATCCCAACTCATCTACACATTGCCTGGATATTCTTCTGATTGTACTTACAAGTACTTGTCTCAAAGGTCTGGTCAACTGCAGTACTTTCCAAAGATTTTTCTCTAGTTACATACTTATCAGACCCATGTTTCCAGGATGTCTTTCTGGTACCTGAAAGCCAGTACAGTACAGAGCAGTACCTGTCAAAACAAAATTATTGATCTTGTATCTCCTAGCCATTTCTTGTTGCTTCCTTTAAAACTCAATTTGGGAGACTTGTGAGGTGCCTTATTGGGCAAAGGTGCTCACTAAAAACTTGATGACCTGAATACTCCCCCCAAACCTTACATAAACTTGGAAGGAAGGTATTATCTCCACAAAGTTGTCTCCTGATCTTACTACATGTGCCATGGCCTTTGCTGTCTCCCACCCTTGTACAGTTTATGCATATATATATATGGTCTTACCTTTACCACAGTTAATGAAATCTCCCATCCCTTATATTGTTCCAGGGTTTAATTATTTTCTCTCAAACATATTTCTATTATACTTTAGGTCCCAATCTTTTGATTTACCCAGGTTATTACATGACTCTTAACTATTTATAATTATTTCCATTCTCCTAAGCCACAAGTTTTTTTTTCCTTGCTAAATATAATTACTTCCCCTTTGAATCAGTCTCCTGCCCTGTACAGATGGATTTATGCATAATTTCCTAGTGTCTCCTGTTCACCAGAATCCCTCTGCATCCCTACTCAGCATCTCTTTATTTAGGCTTGCTTTGCCAAACTCATATATTCTTCAAGTTGGAAATTTGAAAATGTCATGCTCATAAATACTTCTGTTAGGCACAATATGTCTCCATACTGTAACAGCCTGTGGGACACAGCCTGATAGATCACATTTGAATCTAAGTAAATTCATAGTGGAAATTACCTTGTAATGATCTTTCTGTCTCTCAGGCAATAGGCACATAATCAAGAAATATTTTCTGGAATCACTGAATCATATCGGCCCATTAAAAAGGAAGTCAGAGAACTGGAAAAGACTAGATCATTGAAAGCAAGATGTTTTTGTAACTGTACATTCTGTCTTCTGGTATACACTAGCAATCAGGAACCACCTTTATGCCACTCATACTCTTCCCCTTATCCCAGCAAAAATGGCAGCTCTTACCTTAAATCTTTCTACTATTACTAGTTCCTCAGACTTTCATGGAAGAGTCCTCCAGATGCTGCTCTCTGTAAATGTATCTGAGTCAAATTTAACATTTTCTTAATACTTTGCAAGTCAGAATCCTATAAATTCTGACAAGAAGTTCCAGTGATTACCAAGTACCTGTGCACATGGTCCATATAGGTCAATCCAGTAACATGAGAGGTTATACACCTTACCAAAAGTATACAGCCAGGAAAAAGGATAACTAGTGGTATGAGTAGGTCCACATGACCATGTAAAACGTTCATCTTCTCCTGAGGGGTGGGGCAGGGAGGGAGGAAATCAAACATCAAATTAAGATTCTTTGGCTGACATGCATGAGCCCTGGGATTATTATCCTGATTATTTTCCATTCCCCAGAAATCCATAGAAAATAATATGGAATGTATCTGGAAAATAGTACACATTGATTGAGGTTAAAGCCTTCAGTCAGATGACTGGATTTTAGTTTTATTCCTGCCAATCCCTTCACTTGCATTATGTGCACTCCTACCTTATGTCTGTTGTGTGGTTTCAATGAAATCACCAAGCAGATGTAGAAAACATCTCGGAAGACATCCTGAGAGCAGTTCTCCAAACATTTACTTGTTAACTAAAAGAAAAATACCAGGAGATTGGAAACATCTATAATGAAGATATATTTTGGACAAGTTGACATTATCTCATCCACCTTTAAATGGAAAAGATAGGCTTTCCCTCATCTTTGAGATACAATTCACATAGTATAAAATTCCCCATTTTAAAAAGTGTAAGATTTGTGGTTATAGTATATTCACAGAGTTGTGAACTCGCCTTTATATAATTCCAGAGCATTTTCATCACTGTAAAAAGTTTTCTGTATCTATTAGGAGTGACTACCTGTTCTGCTCCCTAGCCCCTGACAACTATTCATGTACTTATGCCTATGAATTTGCCTATTTTGGACAATTTATGTTAACAGACTCAAAATATGTGGCCTTTTTTTGTCTGTGTCCACACCGTCCCCAGAGTAATGAGTTCAAAGTGCATTTATGTTATAGAATGTATTGTTACTGTTTTGTGGTTGAATATTGTCATTTCATTAGTATACTGGGATTTTTGTTTGTTGGTTCTTTTGCTTTTTGTTTTTTTGCTTTTGCATTGTGCTTCTTTTTGCATTATTATGAGTATTGTACCTATGTGTGGTTTATGTACATGTTTTCATTTCTCTTATGTCTTGTAAGCAGCTTATGGTTTTAATTCTTAAATTTAGGTCTTTGATCCATTTTTGCATGTGGTCATTGTAGGGATCCAGTTTCATTCTTTAATATGTGGATATCTAGTAGAACAAATAGTAATTGTTACAAAGATTTACTTTAGTTTCTTTATGGCCTGGCATCCTTTTCAAAAACAAACAAAAAGAAACACATACACACATGACCGTAAAATTGGCTAATTTTGGACCCTTCAACTTTACTCCATTGTCTTATGTGTCTCCTTATGCCAGCACCATGCTGTTTCAATTACTGTAAGTCCATAATAAGTTTGGAGTTTATGATGTGTAAGTCCTTCTACATCAAGATCATTTTACCTATTCTGGGTTCCTTGCATTCCACGTGAATTTTTAGAGTCTGTTAAATTCTGTGTAACAAGCGCGTGTGCGTGCGTGCGTGCGTGCGTGCGTGTGTGTGTGTGTGTGTGTGTGTGTGTGTGTGTGTGTGTGTGTGTGTTGAGTTGGTATATCAGATTGGAGTATGTTGTATGTTGATACTTTTAACAGTATTAAATTTTCTAATCCATAAACATGGAGTGTCTTTCCATTTATTTAGCTCTGTAATTTCTTTCAATGCTGTTTTTTATAGATTTCAGTGGATACATCTTGATTTTTTGGGTTAAATATTTTTCAGTGGTGTTCTTGTTGATGCTTTTACAAACATTTGTTTTCTTTTTGGATTATTCACTGCTAGCATCTAGAAAGAACTGATTTTTGTGTATTGACCTTGTATACTGTAGCTATTCTGAGCTGATTCTGTTTTTATTATATTATCATTATTTGTATACAAGATTGTGCATCTGTGAATATAAATACTTTTGTTTCTTTTGAATCTGGATTCTCTTTATTTCATTTTTCTGCCTAAGTGCCCTGGCTAGCATGTCCAATATAATATTAAATAGAAGTGGTAAAAATGGACATCTTTTTCCTGTTCTTGATTTTAGGGGAAAGCATTAAGTCTTTTCACCATTAAATATGATGTTAACTGTGGGTTTTTCATAGATGCTTCAAGTAGTGGAAATTTCATCTATTCCTACCTTACTGAGTTTTTTCTTTTTAATAAAAAAAATGGGTATTGAATTTTGTCAAATGCTTCTTCTGTATCTGTTAAGGTTGTCATGTAGTTTCTGTCCTTAATTTTATTGATATGTTGTATTTCATTGATGGAATTTTGTATATCGAACGAACCTTGCATTCCTGGAATAACCCCACTTGTCTATGCTACATAAACCATTTTCTATGCTGCTGGATTTGGTTTGCTAGTATTTTGTTTAACATATTTGCATCTATATTCATAAAAGATACTGGTCTGTAGTTCTCTTGTTATATTTGTCTGGTTTTGCTATCAGGGTAATACTGATACTGGTCTCAAAGTATTCAGGAACTTTCCAACTGTTTTTAATCCCAATGAGGTGTGTATAAAATGATATACTTTGAGACTTGCTCTGTGGTCTTTAGATTCTGGATGACTCACAGGTGATAATTGACTCTTGCATGGATTCCTAGGTAAGATATTAAGCTCCACACACTTAGAAGCTGAGAGTCATCCAGTAAAGAAGCTTTCAGGGTAGGAAACATTGAAAGACAAGCTGGTGGGGATTGCCAAGATGGTAAATTCCTGAAAGAAAGTTACTGAAACATCACTCCCTACCGCCACTTGTTATAATCCTAACAGCTTGATAAGCAAGACAGTATTCTTTCTCTAGTACACAGGTGCCCTAAGCAGCTCTTAAGTCTTAAGAACTATAGAAAGCAGCAGCTGGGGCAGGGCGCTGGGAGGGCAGTTGGGGGGTTCAAGTCACTGTAGGTCCTACATTCAGGCTTTACATCCACAAGAGGGTCTGAGAGGAAGAAGAATTAAGTCTTCAATTAGGAATTGTTCCTTTTAATATTTCACTGCCATGGGCTGTTTGGTGCTTCCAAAATGAAAAATTCATTTTTTGGAATATGACCAGGGAAATCTCAAAGCTTAAGTGTTATCACCAGAAAAATCCAGAGGCCAGGTTTTAAAAAAGAAGACTTGTTCTGCTTTCCACCAACACTACATAAAATCTGCATCATTTAACAAATTAGAGCTATGTAAAGGATTTGAGAAATGTGGAATATTCTCTTTGACAAAGAAAGATCTCTATGGTAAAGTTTTAAGACTTCTTTTATCTTAATCTCTAACAGAAGTTTGAATTTTCATTTGACATTTCAATGACATCATTTTCATTTATTGGGTGTTAACTATTTTGCAAATTGCAGGATACTTCAGATTGATTCAGAGCTACTTTGCTCAATTATGTTGTCCTGCACAGAGAGTAACTAAGTGGGCTAGGTATACATGCAAAGCACAAAAGGGTTATAATAGGAATGTTTAAATGCAGGGTTTGGACTGAGAATTCAGGTCCAAAAACTGGTGTGTGATAAGGATTAGATGTGTACTAGGCAGACAAGATGAGCATTTTAACAGCTGGAACATGGGGGCTTGATAGTAGCATGGGATTGGACAACTAACCAGATCATGCAGGTCCTTGTAGGCTGTATTTCTTTGGCTGGCCATAAGAGGCAAAGACAAAATTCATAGTGACCTAAGTGTCTATATATTCTTTACACTTATGAGACTGTTGCTATAACTCCAGAAAGACCTGCTATGATAAAAGAGAAGGGATAATGGATGGGGTAGAGAAGACTCAATGAACAGGTCCCATGTGTTTGATTTGGGGGATGGATCGATAATGGTGCTGTTGGGTTTTAATTGGGACAGATTGGAGTGGGTGGGGTTCATAATATACTAAATCACATTCTTTGTGAAGTGTCTGATACTATTTAAGGGGACTTGTCCCAAATCAATAAAGAGCTGAGTCTAGAGAGCAATCTTTGCAGAAGGTAAAAATGTGTGGCTCCAGCATGGCAATCAACCTTACTATTTCCCCCACAGTATTATCACCAGGGAACAATAATGAAGCAAGGAGAGAAGATCAGGCACAAAGCCCATTTGAGAGTTACACAAGGAACCTACAGTAAAGGAAAATGAAAAAAAAAAGTAAATACTTTAGTGGTTTGCTTGACTTTATCTGTGTTCTACTCAGTAGACCAAGTTTCTGAAGGTTAGGAATGGTGTTTTGTTTGTAACTGTGCCTTAGAAATCTGTGCATAGAAATCTGTACGAAATCCAGTTAGCCAAGTGAAAGTATTTCAAATAGTTGAATTATTCTCTCTCAAATAATTGTTATTAGTTATTCTCTTGGGTCACATTATTGTACCTCATAGTACTGTTTGACCATTTTCAAGGTATCCCAAAGAGCACAGTAGTGAGGTTTTCATTTTTTAGGGAGCGGCATGGTGCTTGGATGATTGGGTGTTGGAGCACAGGTCATTATATAAGCTAGACAGGCACTTTTCTGAGCTATATCCCCATCCCGTCCAATTAATTTCTAGATTCAAATGAAGGATTTGTCAGGAACTGTTTTCAAGATAAGATTGGGCAGATGGATTCTAGTTTGTAAGTATCTGATGTACATGTGTGTAATGGAAGTTAGACTATTACATAACTGTTTCAGAAGTTATTGCCTTTGTGCTTGGATTTTTTGCCTACCTTCACTGAGCACCAAATATAATGATTTAGGACCAATAGAGTTTTATACTGTGTTTCTCAGTATTTATATCATAGTTGTTACAGGACATCTGTATTTGTGTATTTGCTTGAATTATTGCCTTTGTTTTCAGTTGATCTGTACTAGAGTAGGAATGGCTTCAATCTTTCACTTTTTTTTTTTTTTTTTTACCCTCAATGCTCAGGCTGTAATACATATCGGTTGAATTAATTTATGAATGAAATGATTGCAAAGACTTTTGCCAAACAGATCATATTTTCAAGTTTCTACAAAACTACCAGTGAAAAGAAAAATCATTACACAAATTGTTCCTATATATGAAGACTCATCCTGGACACAACTTTACTAGCATTCAGACACTCCTTACCTCTTATTTCCGTTGTGCAGGGATAACACAATCAATCCTGCGCTGGTCTTAGTGCACACCTGTTTTGAGAAAGCAACAGGAAAAAAAAACCCAGCTTGTTTTTCATTTATCCTTACAAGATAATGGGCACACACGCGTTTTTGTACATAACTTTAAAGCATTCCTTACTATGCTACTCTCTGCTTATTCCTCCAGGTTCTCAATCATGTTTGTAATGCCATTATTAATGTAAGGATATATTTTGCTTTTCTTTACCATCTTTGCTTTTTTTTTTTTTTTTTTTGTTGTTGTTGTTGTTGTTTCTCCATAACACATTCATAAGGGAAAATAATAAAAGTAATCTATGTGAAAATGTCAAGGGAGATGCATCCTTTATCTATAGTTAAGTGTTCCTTTAGTTATCTAGTAACACTACAATCCTTTAGTTATTTAATGGTGAGCTTTGGTGGTGTGAATTGAGTTTTTTTTTTTTTTTTTTTTTTTTTTGTTTTTTTTTGTGTTTTTTTTTTTTTTTTTTTTCTGTCAGGGAAGGTAATTTGGAAAATACACAGTAATGGTCAAGAAAAATCCTAACAGTTTCATTTAAGTTTCCAGTATTCCTCTCTCTTCTCTCTGTCTCTCTCAATCAGTTTTAAGGCATAAGGTTTTAAATGCTGATCCTCCACTAGAGAAAAAGGCTTGTATTTTAGTTTGTACAAGGATAACTTTCCAATATTTGTTTTTGAGATAACTAATTTGATTGAGGATGTTAGGGGCTAAAAGTAACCCAAAAGATTAAGGTCGCTCAACTTTATTTAAATATGTTCCAGATGACAACCTAAAAATCACTTTTGCCCAAGATCACTTAAGCCACTGCATACATATAAATACAGCTAGAAACTACAGCCTCCACTTAAAATACAATGTGATCATCTCAGCAGAGCATATTGGTTTATCCAGAGGAGAGAGGGAGATATTAGGTAGTCAGTTTTTTAAATTTTCACTCTAGAAAAAAAAATTAGAAATTTTAACCAGGTTCCCACCTCTAGCTGATTTTTAAAAATATATATTTATTATATATACAGTGTTCTGCCTGCATGTCCACATGCAGGCCAGAAGAGAGCACCAGATCTCATTAGAGATGTTTGTGAATAGCCTTGTGGTTCCCGGGAATCAAACTCAGGACCTTTGGAAAAGCAGCCAGTACTCTTAACCTCTGAGCCATCTATCCAGCCGTGAAGCTGATTTTTAAAAAAGTGAACGTTTCTCAAATTCGTGTCTTTTAGAGTAAGAACCTTGTTAACATGTTTCACAGAGTAATTTCTTCTCATATATTTCTTTTTGTAAGTTGAATTTGCTCCAATGATGAAACTTGGTACCGAAAGTTTAGAGGATACTCTGGTCCCAACTTGAGCCCATCTTTGTTGCATATTCTCACTGCTTTTTCTTCATTGTGTCCATCTGAATGGCTTACAGGGCTTGTCATGACCCAAGTCGGCTGTCTTACTGTTAAATATTGCTGTAGTTTTGTAGGAACAAGTTCCCCACATGTCTGCCAAATTCAGTAGCAGCCTTGAGGGCATGAGTAAGATTTTTTATTGGTAAGTATTGCACAAATGCTGAATATCTCTGGGAAGGATAAAAACACTACTTTCAGTCTCTTGATGACTATTTTTCTGGCCCTTTACTATATTTTGCATCCTGAGTGATGGGGTATGTAGTGCTCCCTTACATTTTCCCCCAGGGGGCTATTCTTAGTTCCTTGACACATGTGAAAGTCTTGGCTTTGGATATCTTGGTTCTGAGTTAGTAGTGCTGGATCTATATGTGTGCATGCATTTTTTAGGCTTCAGAGGTGTTCTGTGCTTTGTCTTTTTCAAGTACTGCATAGTTTCTCTAAGGGCTTATTTAAAATGCTTGTTGTTTTAATCACATTTAAAAATTACTAGTTTGTGTTTCTGAGGAGGGTGGAGATGAGGGTCAGAGGAAAACTTGAAATTGGTTCTGTCTTTCCACCATCTGCGTCCCAGGGATCATACTCAGATGATCACATTTCTTGCTGGCTTTTACCTACTAGGTTTCAAACTTGTGTTTTTGCTGCCTGCCAGTAGTTCTGTATGGCTCTTCAGTACTGGCTGTATAACCTCATATAATTTTATGTAACCATAAAATAATACGGTTTCCTTTAGTATTTTCAAACTTCCATAATGGTATTTATCCCTGCTTCCCCCCTCTTCAAGCTTCCATACACAATGACAAGGGTGACTTTTTCTCTTATGTCATCCCTTATTCTCATGAATACCCTCACATACACTGCTGCATCTGTTTTTAAGAAGTGTGTGTATTATACGACTCTAGCTGTTTTGTAGCTCAAGTTTGTTATCCACTAAGATTTCTTTATCAGTGACTCTCCTTTATAGTAGCTATGATCCTCCTCTTTGTGGGATCCACTGATAGTCATTGATTCCATGTGTAAATCATCTAAAACACTTTCCTCCTGCTATACCTTTATTTCCCAGACTGTCCTAAACTTTGAGAATTAGTGTGCCCCAGTCACTTTTACCAAACAGTGTATGACTGAAAAATTCCCGCTGCTTCTTGCAGTACATCAAACCTTATTCTCCTGGAGTTTCGTAACATGTAGACTCTATCTACATTTATCCTACCCCCCTTAAGAGTGGGCACTTTGTCTTTGGTGTGAAATCATTAACCTGTGGTAGATTTTTCACCTTTCTTACCAAAGATACTATGCCTTTACCCAATAGACCATACCTTAGCCCTATATTGAGTGCAGAGATGTTATTTTCATGGGTGAAATGAAATTACATAAAAGTGACTTCTAAATTAGAAGATGTTGCCTAAAATAAAATAAAATTTCATATATCTAGGCCATGCTTTCTCTACTGAATGGTTGTTAGGTAATTTGGAGTGGTTGATTCCAAATATATTCCTATTTTGATCTGAGGAATACAGTCAAGTCTCACAAATAGTGGACTCATGGGGTTCTGAGTTCTTCAGGCCTTCATCACAATCCAAATCTGGTGCCAAGTACAAATTGCCTCTGATCACTGAGCTAGCTCTGGGCAGGTACAAAATGTGTAGTTTCTCCATAATGAGTGACAGGTGCCTAAAGTGTAGACACAACATGAGAGCTCTGGGCTGCTCTGTTTACAATCAGGTCACATAGCTCAAATTATGAGGGAATCTGAAGCTTAGAATAGTATGGTGCTTGTTAGGGTTATACATGTCGTTTTGGTTCACTCTCATATCTCTCCCTCCCTCTCTCTCCCCTCTCTTGTTTATCTGAGACAGGGTTTCTCTGGGTAGCCCTGGCGCTTCAAGAACTCACTATGTAGACCAGACTCTCCTCAAACTCATAGAGATCACCTGTCTCTACCTCCCAAGTACTAGGATTAAGAGTATGTGCCACCACCACCTGGCTCATCTCAGATTTTAAGCCAGTACTCTACTACACTGAATTGCCTCTACTTGTTGTTTTGTTAGAGGAACATAAGACAGAAAACAAAGCTGACTCAATACTTTTGAGTACACCAGAGGAAAAACTATCCTAATTAGGTGGTAGCAATACATTTCCATGTTCCTGCTATTCAGAGAAAAGAGAGGTATTTTTTTCTGACCCTCTGCACAGATACTATAGAAGAGTATATATATATATATATACTCTGGTCCTCAGAAAATGTGTATATTGGCAGGCACGTTAAGTAAAACTTGTATGCACTTATTTCTTCATCCTAGCTCAATATGTTCTTAATTTGTGAAGGCCTATTTTTTAATTATTACATTATCGATCTTGTGTGCATGTATGTCATTTGATAAGGTTTACATATTTTTGCTCAGTATTCTTCTTGTGTAATGTGCGAGGACACTTTCCCAGAGTTGGTTCACTATCATGTGGCTTTTGGGGATTGAACACAAGTTGTCTGTTAAGTAACCCATGCCATTGGACCTGTCTTCTATTACTAAATGTATTGACCCAGAAAATCAGAAGGGGAAATGAAAAAGCTAAAGGAGAAGGCAATTAATATGCTTCATTGCAAACTGAGCTTTGCCTTTTCTGTGCTCTACAGTGTAGGGAGAGGGCAGTGGAGATAAGCCTGGAAAGAGGAACCTAAATCAGGTGAGAAGAATGCTGGATGGCTTCTTAGTGGTTAATAGCTTTATGGAACTCTGAGATTCTGTTAAAGTATCCATCGTTTCTTATGACAATCAACTGCAGGTTTCCGTTGTTACAGGGAATGTTGGCAAGGGCTAACATCTAGCTACCATAATGTTTACAGATGGCTATAACAGTTGTAGTGTGTGAAAATCAGAGCTCCTTAACAGAGGAAAAGCAGGGACCACAAGGAATATTTTAAGAGACAACCAAATACTTTGGGATTGATTAGTGATACATATAGATTTAAGGCCACTGTATCTGACAAGTATGAAAGAAAATTATGTCAGTTTGCATAGCCCATTGTCCTAAATAGTGATTGGAAAAATCTGTCATAATTTTCAGGTAGCAGGAAATGATGCAAAAGGCAAATATGCATCTTCACAAAGGAGAGAATACTAGGAATTCATGTACACAAATATCACACGTTTAATTTACAAAAAATAACAGTTATTTAAAGTTATACACTGTAGAGTTAATAAAATTTGAATAATAAAATCAAAGATGAGAAATGAGAAAGCACCATTTTGTAAGTTTCTTCTACTATTCAAAAAGGTTCTAACGTGAAGGTAAACCAAAAAATATTGTATACTGTGAGCTCTAAAGCACCCACTAGATCAAATAGTTGAAGTTAATAACAAAACAAACTTAAAATGCAGTCAGACAAATTATGGGCTGACCCTTCCCAAACATCATGTATTGAAGTACTAATACTTATGAATGGGAGCTGGTTTGAAAATAGCATCTTTCCAATTGTAGCTGAGTAAGGATGGTGGATTTAAAATGAGCTGTGGTTCAGTATGAGTGATGCCCTTATTCGATAAGGAGAGCAAACAGAGGAAGAAAATGAGTATGAAATGATCACGAGATTGGGCCATTACTTCTACAAGACAAAGATAGCCAAGGATTACTCAAAAAAAACAAAAAACAAACAAAAAACCCCAAAACACAAACATAGAAGAGACAAGGATTCTGCCATACAGGTTTTAGGCAAACTATGGCCCTGATCATACTTTGATTGTTCTTTTTTTTTTAATACAGTGAATGTTACTTTGTTTAGTATTCAAAATTAACATAATGAATTTTTTTGTACTATGTCACTTAGTTTGTAGTAATACAGTAATCTTAGGAAATAAATACAGTGTTTAATATAAACAAAGAGGAAAATGTATAATGGTGCTAACAAATTGAACAAAACTTAGCTGTACTATAAACTGCATTGAGAAGACAAAATTCCAATTTGATGCTTTAAAAAGACCTAGTTATATGCAGTGCAGTGCTTAAGAATAAATACACATTAAACAAGAATGGGTTTTTTTCAAAGGCTGGAGAGAAAAATAACATCTTAACAGGTTGTCAAAAATGCTAAATTGTGCTAATAGCAAAATATGTTTTGAAACAATAAAGTTAATAATAATAGAGTTATATAACCAGAAGATAAGCCTGACTATTTAGTTAAGAACAGTCCTATTTGACAAAATCCAACACCCATTCATGTTTAAAATTTTGGAGAGATGAGGGATACAAGGCACACACCTAAACATAATAAAGGCTATATACAGTAAGCCAATAGCCAACATCAAATTAAATGGAGAGATACTCAAGGAAATTCCTCTAAAATCAGGGACCAGACAAGGCTGCCCACTTCCTCCATATCTTCAATATAGTTCTTAAAGTTCTACCCAGAGCAATATGACAACAAAAGGAGGTCTAGGGGATCCAAATGGGGGGAGTCAAATTATCTCTATTTTCAGATGATATGATAGTGTACATAAGTGACCCCCAAAATTCCACCAGACAACTCCTACAGCTGATAAACACCTTCAGCAAAATGGCTGGATACAAAATCAATTCAAAAAAGTCAGTAGCCTTCCTATATACAAATGACAAACATGAAGAGGAAGAAATTAGGAAAACTTCCCCCTTCATAATAGCCACAAGCAATATAAAATATCTAGGAGTAACTCTAACCAAGGAAGTGAAGGACTTGTTTGAAAAAAAAAAACAAAACAAAACAAACACCTTCAAATCTCTGAAGAAAGAGATTGAAGATGACATCAGAAGATGGAAAGATCTCCCTTGTTCATGGATTGGGAGAATTAACATAGTGAAAATGGCCATCTTACCAAAAGCAATTTACAGATTCAATTCGATCCCTATCAAAATACATACACAATTTTTTAAAGACATTGAAAGATCAATTCTCAACGTCATATGGATTACTGGAAGCAAAACCTGTACTAGAAGAAGAGAGAAGAACAAGAAGAAAAAGAAGAGAGAAGAGAGGAAGAGAAGAAGAAGAAGAAGAAGAAGAAGAAGAAGAGAAGAAGAAGAGAAGAAGAAGAAGAGAAGAAGAAGAAGAAGAAGAAAGACATGTCTACAATTAAAGTTGCAAATTTTAAAAACCTGTTTGATTTATTGGTAGGATAAGAGTAAAGCTGTAGAATATTTAGTTACTTGAACATCAGTGACTACATTAAGTGACATGGAGCACTTCATACAACAGTGAAATGTACATTCTTAAAATTTGGATTTTGAGCATTGCCAAAACATATCACATTCTGAGCCCTAAAACAAGTTTTAATACAGCTATCATTGCTGTTGAATTAGTTCACTGATATAATGCTTAGCTATCATACACAAGTCTCTTAAAACAATTGTTTTAAGAAAACCTTGGTATCCTACACAACTACCAAAACCTGAAAAAAAGCAACATTTTTGGAGCTCTAGAAAGCAAAGCTCCCATTTAAAATGACTTTATGATTTTACTTTTACTTGCTAAGAAAGAGCCAATGTTTCTGAGGGCTGCTTAAAGGAATATTTCGTGTCTCAAGTAAACCAGAACATAGGAGAGTGTGCTGTGACTGGTTGGGAAAGTAACAGTACTACTATAGATCCAGAGAAACCTTGAGAAAGACAACAGAGGTTATTAAAAAGCAGCTTTTTATATAGGACCATTGAAAAAGTCACACACAGGCTTAGGAAGAATTCATGCCCAGAAAGATTAATGAGAAGACTCCAAGTTTCACTTAAGCTGATTAGATGTCTTTAATAAAGATGGGAATGTTGGGTGTATTTTCAAATGCCACTTCAAACAAACAAACAAACAAACAAACAAATGTACGAACAAATCCTGAGAGTGTCACAGACAAAGGAAAACAAGAGAAGAGTGTAAATTGGCAGAAATTATCTCTGAAGAAGTACAAATATGGAGAAAGAAACTGTGGTACATTTACACAATGGAATACTACTCAGCTATTAAAAACAAGGAAATCTTGAAATTTACAGGCAAATGGATGGAGTAGAAATGATCAGCCAGAGTGAGTTTAACCAGACCAAGAAAGACATGCGTGGTATATACTCACTTATAAATGGATATTAGCCCAATATAGAAGTCTCTGGGAGTCTCCACTCAACGGAGGATTGAGTCAGATGCTGGGATTCACTACAGGATTCCATATATATATGGAAGAATCTGGGGATGGAAGGACCCTGAGGATTCCAAATCCCCACAAGGAGACCATCAATGCTAGCAGATTTGGACCTGGGGGTGGGGCAGGCTGCACAAACTGTTGTACAAAACCAAGGAAAATGCATGCAGTAAATCTAGGCTCCCTGTTAAGATCTAGCAAATGGATACCTCATTCTCTATGGTTGTGAAGAGAGCAAGAACTGCATCTGACATGAATTCTGCTGCCTTCAATTTGGTCACTACTCCTTGGTGGGGAGGCCTGGTGCCACACAGATGGGGAAGTTGGCTATCTGGATGTGACCTGATTGTCTGTGGTCATATGGTTGCGGAGGAGGTCCCCTTCTGTCAGGGGTCTAGGGGAAGGGGATAGAGCAGTAGAGTGAGGGAGGGTGGGAAATAAAACATACAAGCAAGGGGAAAAAATCAGGATGTAATCTGAATAAATTATAATAAAATTAAAAAGATTTGAAACTCCCTTAGGTATGATGATAGAGAAAAAGTAAAACAGTAATAAACCTATATAAAGCAAGTAAAAATATCATCAAAGTACAAATTTCGAAAAAGGAACCAAACAAAACATGGGCTCTATTGCCATAGGCTCAATGCCTTGCCAACGCCATGCACTGAAATGTCCTCAAGGGTTTCTGACTCTCGGGCAGGGATGTTCATTGTGTCTCATGGGATTAGTGCAAGCAAGATTATGTCTGCATTATCTGGTGGCCA
>NW_026131680.1:0-41535 GCF_903995435.1 Acomys russatus
AGTGTGTGTCTACCTCAGTTTGTCTCACTCATGAGCAAGTTCACCTTACCGGCTCTTCCCTTGTTTCCCTGGGTCACAGAGAGAAGAGGTGGCTGCACAGTTCAGCCAGCTGAGCATGAGCCGGCAGTCCTCGGGAGACACCCCTGAACCTCCCTCTGGTACAGTCTACCCGGCCTCCCTCATGCCACAACCAGCTCAGCCACCACCAAGCTATGTCATCACTTCTGCGCGGGCCAGCAGCTCTCCACAGGGGATTCTCGGACTCTGGCCCTCCCATCTCCCAGCAGGTCCTGCAGGCCCCACCTTCTCCCCAGGGATTTGTACAGCAGCCTCCACCTGCACAGGTAGGTGTGGGCTCTCCCGCCCTGCCTCACCACACGTGGCTATGGCCTTTGGACTCCATCACCAATATGTTTTGTCCTCTTCACCAGACAGTCAGCCCTGGAGGCCCAGAAAGTGAGGCAAATAAACCTCACAGATGGCTTAATCTGGAGAGGGCCTATCTTCCTTGCAGCTGGCAGAAGGCATGGAAAGGACTGACTCCTGATTAGGGAGAGGGCTCGGTTTGTAATCCCAGCACCGAAAAGGCAGAAACAGGTGTATCCCTGGGGCTTACTGGCAAGTAGCTCTAGCCAAATTAGCCCAGTTCCAAGCCAGTTAGAGACCTCGTCTCAAAAAACTAAGATAAGCTGGATGGCTCCTGAGAAATGACACTTGAAGTTGGGCTCTGGCCTCTACATGTACACACCACACACACACGCACACACACACACACAACACACACACACACACACACACACCACACACACACAGCATTGGCTTCTGTGTGATGCTGTTCATACTGTGGAAGCCAGGAAGGGGATGTCCAGAACCAGAAAACTTTAAACTCTCTCCCCTGCTGCTCAAGAAATTTGTTTTCCCTTCTCATCAATTCACAGCCCCCTTCTAGAGTTCATCCCCAGGCAGGCATGTCTCTATGAATACAGAGGGTGGAGGAAAGCCAATATCCGCTGTCCTTTCCTCTTCCCCCAGGAGAGCTGGGGCCCACGCCCGATCTCACAGGTAGCCATTAATCAGATTTAATTGACTGGAGCATGTAAGACACAGATCACTGATTTTTACTGTCTTCTCGAAGACTGATTGTGTGTCCCTGTTCTGCGCCAACCGTCTCTGGGGTGCTCCTGGGTATCCTTTGCAGAATATTGGGCGTGATTACTGTCAAGATGGAAAATGCACGCCAGCATTTTCTGCTCCGTTTTCGAGGCATACACAGCCCAACTATCTTCCCTCCTAATTATGAAGTATAGCCCGGGAGGTGCTGTTTAAAGAGCATGCCACCGTGGTGCCGTTTGTTCCACCGCCTTCACATCTTGAATAAATTATTTTCTCTTCAGGCCACACAAAAACCCTCCACCAGGAAATGATTTTTCCTCAGTTGTTCATTTTGAGTGATTAATTAACACGACACCTCCAGTCACCATCTCAGTAATATTTCTCCCCTCGTGGGATTTAAAGTGATGTTTAAAACAATTTTAAGTAATAGGAGAAAAAGTCCCATTACTATGTTAATTATTTTACCAATAAATTAGGTACTTCAAGCTCATAGATACGGATGCAGGTTGCAACCCATAGTGACTTCTGAAGTGATAAACATTTTGAAAGTCTAGCTAGCCAACTAGGTAACATTGGAAAGATGCGACCAAGTCAGTCTGCAGGTGTCTATGAAATATGCTCCCTTTCTTCAGAGGACTGCCCTTGAATGTTTGTTTCCTCTGGCTCACGAGTGCCTCCTTAATGCCTCTGGAAGGATCACCCATTCACACCAGTGAGAATACGAGCAACCTGGGGGGTGGCGCGGCACAGAAGAGTTTGTTAGCGTCTGGTCACTTCTGCCTCTGATTTACTTATTTCCTTATCTTAATGCAACCACTTTTGGATTTTCCACACCTTACTGTGGTCGTTCAAAATGAACATTTTATTCCCCTGTAGGCCATCTTGATTCCTTTCTGACTTCACTTTCACAGTGGTCTTTCAAAAATAAATCCCAGGGCTTGGCTGCTTTTCCCTCCCCTAGGACAGAGGCCAGGAGGGTTGAGGATAGAAGGAATAAGCTGGCATCAGTAAGAAGATAGCATTGCACAGGAGAGTTAAAACGTGGGCAAAGATAGCTTCTATATCAGGAAACATTTGATTCAATGAGAAGATTAAGCATGTTTTTACGGGCTGTCGGTCATTAGATGGTATATGGAAGGTTGGCAGGCTTAGGGGTGCAGACCTATAACCCCAGTATCTGAGGAAATAAGGCAGGTAAAACCATGAATCCAAGACCTCCTGGGCTACAGAATGAGTCCAAGGCTGGGCCACTAAGTATAAGTCTCTGTCTCAAATTTAAGAAGAAAAAGATCCCTGTGGGTGGCTGGGGAGATGGGTCAGTCAGTGAAATACTTACGATGCACACATGAAGCCCTGAGTGTGATTCCCCCAAACCCACACTAAAAAAGCACACACAGTAGCTCACTTTGGAATCTCAGAGCAGAGCAGGAGAGTGGGAAGAGGTAGATTCCCTGAGTTCCTCGTACTAGCCAGCCTCGTGGAATGAACAAATTTCAGGTCAATGAGAATCTTGTCTTAAACAAACAACATGAATAGTGCCTGAGGAATGATACCTAAGCTTGACCTCTGACCTCTACACCCATGCTCATAGAAATATGTTCATGTGTGTGTGTGTGTGTGAGTGTATATGAGAGTGTGTGTGTATGTGTGTGTACATACACATAAGATGCCTGGGGATACAGCTAGGTGATTGATAAGGCACTTACCCAGCATGCATAATGGCCTACATTCAATCCCCACTGCTAAAAATAAGTTTGCAGAAGATACACGAGCAATAGCTTATATAGGTCCCATTTGTAATGTGTATGCTGCACATTTTGATATGTGCTATGTGTAAATCACCCTTTAAAGCCTTAGTTAGACCTAAGGCTAGCTAAGTCTTACTCTCCAGCAAGTCTCCTTAAAGTTCTGGTTTGGGAATCCCAGACATCAAACACTTCTTTGCACTGATCAATGCAGGTCACAGAGAGGTTCCTCAGCTCCCAGTGCACCATGGGAGAAAAGGCCTGTACATTGAACCAATGTAAGAGAAGATGCTCATGGCTCCCCTTAGCATCTGCCACAGTTAAATGACTATATCTCAACTGTGGGTTTCATGTGAAAAAAAAAATGTGTTTCTTTTTTGTTTATTCCTTGGAGAGTAGGTCTATTTTATTTTGACTTGGTTAAAGATTTACTCTTACGTGCTTGAAGGCCTTTTAATTATTCCTGACGTTATAATTATTAGTTTCTGTTTTTTGTTTTTTTTTCATAAATATAGAAAAGAACAATTGTTTCAGAATCAGTCCTTCAGTCTTCTTTCATTTGTAAACACCTCAGCTTAGGTAACAGAGGAGAGGAGCGAAGAGTGGGTTTGCACCATGAGTGGGAATTACAGACCATGTGGCCTGAAGCTACACTCGGGCGGGGCTCTGTGGGAGTGGAGCTACAGAGGCAGAGACTCATCTTTCTTCTCTCAAGGGGTTCGGTTTCAAACAGCTCAAGTGGGAAGCTGAGCGTGATGGTTGGCCTTAATTTTTGCTATTCAACCATTTTTCTCCATTTTGCTCTCTAATTCCATACAGCCCAGACTGTTCAGTGGGTTTGTAATAAACTTATAAAAGGAAGGGAAATCTCTTGTTCATTGTTTGCCAGGAATCTTGGCTCGAGTTCACCTTCTGAAATTAAAAAAAAAAAAAAGCTCCAAAACCACCCACAAGTTCGACTGCTAAAACTCCTTTAAAGATCTTCTCTGCCAGTGGTTCCATGGTTCGAGCCATCCTGAGGCCTCTGCAACCAGACAGCGCACGTGCTGAGAAACGTGTTTATTGTGCACAGCTCTTATCTCTGCTTTTCTCTCCTCACGTCCCACAGATGCCTGTATATTACTACCCATCTGGTCAGTACCCTACCTCAACCACACAGCAGTACCGACCCCTGGCTTCAGTCCAGTACAGCGCCCAGCGGAGTCAGCAAATAGCACAGACCGCACAGCAAGCAGGTACGTGAAGTCTGTTTCCTTTCCGTCCTCCGCCTTGATTATTTTTGATGGTGAAGTTCATAGGTGTACTCATTGAATGAATAGCCAAAAGGGACAATTTAAGTCACACGTTTCCCCTACCCCGGGAAGCTAACAAGGCATTTGACTCACCGTGCAGGAAACTAGCAGGTACGAGAAGATGACAGCGTGCAACCCCACCTACGCATGCGCACGCCGTTGTTCCCCTTCAAGCTATTTTTCACATCCTCCGGGCCTGTATTTTAAAGCAGAGAGACTAGCACATCCCTATGTTCTCAGCCCATGCAGTTTCTGTTTCCTTTTCAATTTAAAGAGAGTAGTGCCCTAGCTCTCGAGGAGTCACGCGAGGTTGCTTTGATACTTGTCCTAAAATCCAGCACCGTCCTTCGAAGAAGGCTCCTGGCTGTGCAGCATTCACTGATGGAACCCTGACTCCATGGTTCACTGTCACGAAGGCCACATGCCTGCCACCCAGAGGCCCCCGGCAGCCGCTGTGCAGTGGGAAGGGGGGCCGATGCACTGTAAGAGAGTGAGTAGCTGGTCTCACAGTGAACCGGTCTCTTTCCCTACTGTGTCACACTCCTAAGGAATGCCGTGGTTTCCAGAGAGCAGCAGGCGGCCAGCAGGCCTGAGGGAGGTGCCACTAGGCAGAATTCTGTGTCACTCCTGCTGACCAAACCGCAGGGGGAACTGCTAATTGTCATGCTGAAGATGCCTGGCTCTGAGACTCTGCCTCTGTAAGTAGGTCACACTGAAGAGTGGGGCTCCTGCTGTGGTTCTCCATAAGTGCCTGCGTGGAGATCTGATTTCTGCACCAGATACATGGGAACACAAATATGTGATATGTACAAATACGTGTGGGTGGCATAAATATGTGCCGTTTTTATTAAGCTAGGAAAAGAAAAACCACCTCACAATCGCTGCCAAGGATCAGCCATAGCCACAAATACACCCAAGGACTCCAGTGTTGAAGATGCCAGAGCTTTGTCCAATCCCGAATGGATATAGGCTTTGTTTCTTCTGCATCTCAGATGGCTAATGTGTTCTTAAATTCAGATTATGACCTATTTAAAACATTTGAGAGACATTAGAGGGACGTGCAACAGGCAGGTTTTGATCTCGTTTAAGTGCTGTGGTTCTTTGGGGCCTCTGAGTGGCCTTTGTACTTGCATAGAGTAAGAGCATAGGGGTTTGAAGTTGGTTTTTAAAGGAAAGCCTTGGACCCTGCATTCACAATTGCCAGGAGCTGGCCAGCATGTTGGTAGGGCCTGTGTGGTCCCGCCTGCTCAGTCCTGAAGTAAATGCATTTGCATGCTCAACTCTCCCATCTTCATCCGCTAGGGTTTGCTTAAACATTGTGTTTTAGGGGTATGAGAAAGATTAGTTAGTAAATATTTGCCATGTGAACATAAGGACTGAATTTGATCCCAGAACCCAAGTAGAAAGAAAGAAAGAAAGAAAGAAAGAAAGAAAGAAAGAAAGAAAGAAAGAAAGAAAGGGGAAAGAAGGAAAAAGCAAAGAAAAGAAAGAAAGAAAATAAGCCTGTGATGACTTGAGTTTGTAATCATAGCCCTGGAAAGGCAGAGAGAGGTCAATCCATGGGCTTACTAGCCAGGTAGCCTACAAGCCAGTGAGAGAGCCTGTCTTAAAAGCCAAGGTGCATGGCCCCTAAGGAACAAAAAAGATGTCCTCTATCCTCCACACATACATGGATACATACATATAAAAACACGTTCACACACAAAGCTATCATTTAATGTGAACTTTAGTTCAGAAGGTACCATAGACACAGTTGCCTTTGGGTCAGGGACACATTTGGGAGAAAGACACTGCAGGTCATTAGTTCTACAGAGCTCATGTTTGTCTAGTATAGCGTCTGGGTATGGCTCTCAGAATTCCAAGGAGATATATTAGTCCCAATGATAGGGCGTCATGGTACAATCGGGTGTGGCTACAACAGTGTTAGGATCTGCCAAGGGTCTGTGTCCCTGTCTCAGGGCCCAGCATTAGGTTTATAACATTCACTGGTAACACCTTGGCTATGCCTCCCCTCCACTGTCTTCTCTGATGACTGACAATATGAGACAGTAACTGCAGCGTTCTCATCCATTTATAAGGCATGGTGGGAATACTGAGAGACACAGAAATTCCCTCCTTCATCCCTGGGAGATACATGCAGATAGTCTTAAGCACGGAACTTGGTGGCCTGGTGTCTTTGTGTCTTTGGCTTGCCCCAGAGTTCACATAGCACCGTGGAGTAAATCCAAAGGAAGGATCATGTTCAGAGTAGAGATAAGGGCAGATCCCAGGTTCCTATGACATGGTTGACAGTAATTGTGCTCTGAGAAGGAAAACAAAAAAAGGAAAATGACTCAAGAATAGTGAGGTCCCCAGACGTGCCGCCGACAGCACGCAGATGTTGACCGAGACCTTTGATTTCCTAGGATTTGCTGATGGCGCCTGACACCTGGCTACAATCTGATAAAATCCAACTGCGATAACGCATGCGATTTCTGCATTCTGTAGGCAGGAATGTAGACCTTTGCTGAGCTTAGTGACGCCAGCAGAGTTTTAACATGCCACAGTTGAGTTATTCATGGGGACAACTCTCATAGGTGGACATGGTCCTACTAGATGGTTCTGACAGCTGTTTTCTGGGAGAACTGCACAATGCCACACCCACCCTCACCTCACTCCACCCTCTGCCAGAATGAGGCTTAGGGCCCCAGGAAGGGTGGATGCAGAGCTGCAAGGAAGGGACACCACTTAGTTTCATTTTACAAAAGATGGACAGAGCACATCTCAGTATGGCTTGACCCACTCTGACAACCTGTGTCTCTCGCAGGCTTTATTTATACACAAAATCATTTCCCCAAAATCCTTAAGCATTGATTACACAGCCGCTCCAAGACACATTTTTCTAAAGTCTTCCTTGATTATATAAGTACAAATAAAAGAAACAAAGCGAGCAAACAGCAAATTCATAAGAACTAAAAATTGACATGATAAAATCAGTTTTCTTTTAACTCAATGCCTTTTCCTTAAGATTGGTGTCATAAAGCCTTGCGGTTACAGAAATGCTAGACAGGATGGCTCTGTGTGAGTTTGTCCCTGTGTCAGTTTGGCATAGCATCAATAGAATCAGAAGTATTTGCCGACTGCCTGCTACATCAAACTTACCTTTATGCAGAAGTCCAGTCTCTCTGAACCTTGTTTAATTCCTCCTTTCCTTCCTTTATTTTCTTTTATATTTGACGTAAGGCCACCATTCCTTTTCTTTGATTCTTAAAATATCATGCAGCCTCTTTGCCTAAGCAAAGGCGGCCCCTATTCTTTGTTTTCCTACAATGTCAGAAAAGTCCTGGTGTGACAAGTCTGTTCAGGAAAGCAGGCGGTTCAGGGTTTTCCTCCATGTCTCCGTCACAAACCCTTGTGTCAATACGACACTTATCTTTATTACAATTCTGTAAAGAATAGGAGAACATTGGGCTTCCTAAAGCTGCTTACTTCGCCTTCAGGAAGGTACCAAGGCTTGCCATTAATTTCATGATCAACATTTCTTCCTGTCCACACTAGTTCTTCGTTTCTGAAGCAGGACAAGAAAGTCCAGTGATTCCGTTTCGGTTTGCCAGCCTCTAGAATTTCCCTAAGCTTTTCTTCTTTAATAATTTCCTCAAATCCTCTGTCTCATGCTTACTACCATCACTTAATAAAAATCTAAATATGTATCTAAATAATAAGATCCATGGAAGCCTCACTTTTGCATAGCTGTTTTTGCCTGGGGAATTTCCATTAGTTTTGCTCCTGGGTTGTCTGTGGTTAGAGGGCTGCTCAGAATCTTTACACACTTCATTTTGAGCTTGGGAAGTTTGTGGTTCTCAAGGAATTGGCCCATTTCTTGAAAGCTGTGAAACTTAGGAACATAAAATTGGCTATTTGGATTTCTTTTATTTTATTATTATTATTATATTATTATTATTATTATTATATTATTATTATTATTATTAATTATAGTTTGAATTCCAGGTCATGAGCAAGCTCTCTACCCACCGAGCTATATCCCCACTCCCTTTCTTACCTTTCTCACAGCTCCATTCTTGACGTTGCACATTCCTAACTCCCTCCTTCTATTTTGGACAGTCTTTCTGTATTTACCAATTTACCCAACTTGTCATTATTTCATTGATTTTTTTCTCTAATATCTTACCATTTCAATTTCTGCTCTCCCTGTTTCTTTTCTCTGCTCATGTTAGGTTTGTTCTGATGTTATTTTCCATTTTCTTGAGACAGGAGGCTCAATTGCTTGGGCACATTTCATCCTTTGTACCATAAACATGAAGTGTTCTGCCCCTGTCTCAATGCACTACCTACTCTGTGCCTGTATTTTCATGTTGTCTTTTCATTTTCATGGTTTTGTTCTTTTGCACATTGTTGGGATCAAACCCAGGAACTTTAGAATGCTTTGGTAGCAGCAAGCTATACCTCTAGCCTTGCATGCATTTTTCAAGTGTCTTCAGTATTGCCTTGTTGCCCCATGTATTACTTAGGGTCATATCATTTGGTGCGCAAGAGTTTGCAGAGTCCCTTCTTGTCTCCCTGCTATTGGTTGTAGATTGATTCCATTAAAGATAGAGATTTTGTGTGATTCTGGTTCTGCTAAAATTGCTGAGTTTGGTTTGACATAGCCAGCCATGCCCTCCCTACCTTAGTGAATGCTCCTTGAAGTTTTGAGGAAACTGAATAGTCTATGTTTAGATACCATGCCCTGCAAATGACATCTAGATCTTGTGGGCTCTTGTTGTTGAGATCTCCCACATGCTGCTTGGTGCTTTATACCAGTCCTAACACTTCCTAAAGATCTAATGTAATCCTCCAGCAAGGGCTAACCTGTATCCCTGGCTTCTGAGGACATGGAGAAGCCTTCCAGGTACACAGAGCTTGCTGCCAATTGGCTTCTGTTCCAAGCAAGTGAGACGTGCTTTGGTGCCATCAAAAAGAACATCAGAACATTCTGCAGAGAAAGTGTGGAAGGGAAAGACTCTGATCCATGGGGTTGGGAGCATTTCTTTTAATCCCTCTCTCGTCTCTCTCTCTCTCTCTCCTCTCTCTCTCTCCTCTCTCCTCTCTTCTCATCTCTCTCTCTCTCTCTCTCTCTCTCTCTCTCTCTCTCCTCTCTCTCTCTCCTCTATGCATAACTACCGAACTTTTAAAAGTATTTTTTATTTATTCTTTGAAAATGTCACACATTAGTACAATGTATCTATCCACACTACCTTCCTCTCTTATGACCATGTCTTCCCAAGTTCTGTCTTTGCTACCATTGTTATTAATGAATCCTGAGACCAATTAATACTTCCCATATGCTAATAGACATGGGACCATCCACAACAGGAGGGGAGACACACTGCCTCCCTCAGATGACATGAGCCAGTAGCTCCTTCAGCATGCGCGGGGCCCATTCATGCTGCCATGCACAGGTCTTATGCAGACGGCCACTGCTGCTGGGAGCTGATGTGTTCATCCACCATGTCGCATGCAGAAATCTGCATTGCACAGCTCTCCACCTCCATCATTAGCTCTCTCACGTCTTTCCACTCCCCCTTCCACAGTGCTCCCTGAGCCTGGGATGGGAAGTATTAGCATGGTGTACTGAGCTCAGCACTCATGGTAGTCTCAATACTCTGAGCTGAGCACTCACGGTGATGAGGCCTCAGTACTCTGAGCTGTTATGAGTTGCTACAGTAACTACTGTCCACTCAAAAAGAAGCTTCCCAGACAGACATAAGTTGAGAGGATCACAACTCCAGGGCAACAACAGAAGCATTTAGAAGACACGTCAGCACAAACGTTCAGCAAGACAACAGGTCTCTGGGCTCTCGTAGGCTTTTACACATGTTGGTTAACAGCAGTCACATACTGCAGGATTAGATAAAATCATAAAGATGACAACAAGAGACCATCTGCAGTTCTGCCCTCCTGGCAGACCAGGAAAGCCTGTGTCTTGGCACGTCATAAAGTCTGGAGAATGAGATGGCTGCAGAGCAGAAAGAGAAAAACCCCTGAGAGATTTCTAGATTAATTATAACTGATGCTGATGATTTCCCTTGGATTTTGACAGCTGCGGAAGTTATTTTTCAGGTTTATTTTTATTGTTTTAATTAGGTGTCTGTGTGGGTGTATGTTACATGTGAGAGCAGCTGTCTGAAGAAGCCGAGAGGGTGTTGCTGTGAGCTGCCTGATGTGAGTGCTGTGGACTGACCCTGTGTCATCCATAAAATTAGTAATATTTTTTAACCCTTGACCTTTCTCTCCTGGGAGATGCTTCTTGCCTGCTTTTTGTTTTGATTTTTAGACAGGGTTTCACAGATTTCCACAACATCCATTAGCTCTTATATCTCTTCAGACCCCACCTTCTACTATGTTCCCTGAGCCTTGGACAGGAAGTATTAATGGACATTATTTATAGCCCAGGCTGACCTGAAACTCATGCTATACTCAAAGGTGATGTGCATTTCTATCTTCTTGTCCCCATCTTCCAAATGCTGGGATTACAGGTGTGAGTCATCACACATGCTCTCACCTCTATGTATAAAAACCATTAGCCTTGTGCACCTTCCTCAGAGCCCCACAACTGCTGCATGACTTAATTTGGGGCAAAAACTATACTGTGTCAGTAGAGATTTGTCTACAGAAATGCTTCACTTTTCAAATTATAGTTTAGAGGGAAAACATGAAAATACATCTAGCTAATACCTCCCCACTCAGGCTTATAGTCATATAAACATCCATAGCTAATATCAGTAAGTTTAAAAAAATTAAGATTGGCTGGAGAAATAACCCAGAGGTTAAAAACACCCGTGCTTCGTAGAGGACCTATGTTCTGTTCCCAGTACCCACAGGAGGCCATAAAACCACTGGCAATTCCAGTACCAGGGTATCCAGTGGCCTCTCCTGATCTCTATGGAAACTGCATATGTGCATATAATACATGCAAGCAACATGCATACACATAAATAAAAATGAATAATTTTTAAGGAGATCAATATAGAAGGGGCCTTATTATGAGGAAACATTTTAGGGGGGTGGATGGGAGGATAGGAGATTAGAAGCTCAGGAAATATATGAAATTGTCAAATAATTGAAAAAGAGGGAGAAAAACTTCATTGTACTACAAAACCTAAGCAGAATTGTAAGAATTCTTTACATTTTCTGAATGCATTTCTGCTTTGTTTTAAATCTCTGTGTTGAGTAAATGATGCTCCAATGGCCTTGGAATATTCTGGTTAGAATTCCATGCAAACACAGTGGTGAAGGCCTTCTTCACCCCGACACCAGCCTTACTCTGTAGCCCAGCCTGGCCTTAAACTCTCAATCCTTCTCCCTCAGCCTTAACAAATTGGAGATTAATCCCTCTTGGACTTTCTCATCCGCATTGGTCTAGCAGCCACCAGGACACAGGACTAGTACGCAGAGAAGCAGAGCGTGAACACTGGATGCTCAGTGAGGAGACCGAGTCTAGATCAGCCTTCTGCCCGTGCAGTCTCTCTCGTCAGATGGAAAGAAGGTCCTGTGTACTCAGGCCGCTTTCAAAACCCATGCAGGCTTCCTGTGTCAAACAAAGCCCCTGGGTATGTGAACTCAAAACCACCAAAATGCACAAATTATAAGAGTGAGAGCAATATCCCAGTGCCTTGGAGATGGGCCCATCCCAGAATTCAGGCTTACGGCAATAGCGTCAGTGCAACATTTTGAGGGAAGGAAGAGCCAGGTCAGGAGACGCATCTTCTGTTTACCTTGCCAGCTAATATACGACAGTAGAATAACAGGGAATCTGAAGCTGGCTCTCAGGAGCTTGCGAACATCTCGAAGATCACACTTCCACCCCACATCTGACGAGCCATCGGTGTTGCAATGATTACCTCAGAGAAGAATTGCAGAGGAGGAGGGAGCCGATCTGTCAGAAATGCTGGCTTAAAGATAGCCTGTTAGATTAGGCGTCGCAACACTTGTGTGCATCTGTGTTCATTTTGGTGTGTACAGGGAGTGTGTATAAGACAACACAGAGGAATTGGAAGAGAGAGAGGATTGGTTGGTTGGTTGGTTGGTTGGTTGGTTGATTGGTTGGTTGGTTGGTTGATTGGTTGGTGATTGGTTGTTGGTGGTTGTTGGTTGGTTTGGTTGGTTGGTTGATTGGTTGATTGTTGGTTGGTGGTTGGTTGTTGGTTGGTTGGTTGGTTGATTGGTTGGTGGTTGGTTGATTGGTTGTTGGTTGTTGGTGGTTGGTGGTTGGTTGGTTGATTGGTTGGTTGGTTGATTGGTTGATTGGTTGGTTGGTTGATTGGTTGGTTGGTTGATTGGTTGGTTGGTTGGTTGGTTGGTTGGTTGGTTGGTTGAAGGGAGAAAGTGTGCTCTCTTTAGTTTTCCTTCTTGGTGTCTCCTTGTGACTTTTTTTTTTTTTTAATTTACTTGAATATTTAAAATCTAATTGGAAACTTATCAGCCATTCAATTCAAATATAAACAAGATCTCAGCTGTAATTAAACACTGTTGAATGGAAAAGAACGGGCAGCTGAAGCTGGGCTCAGTGGCGCACGCCTGCCTTTAATCCCAGCACTAGAGGAGGCAGAGGCAGGCGATCTCTGCGAGTTCAAAACCAGTCTGGTCTACAAAGTGAGCCCAGGACAAATCAGCTCCCTTCAGCAAGCAAGCAGATATTCACATGGTTGAAGTTCTGACCTTTTCCAGGCTACAGTATGTCTGGAGCCAGGGGCACCTGGTGATTTGGAAAACTGTGAAATATGAAGCTGTTAAGATTAACAGCTCTGAGTAAGATGTTGAGTGTTGAGAGGACAGGAAGCGAATCAGTCTTGACAAACCACCCTGTCCCTGCCGTGGTCCCTCATTCCTCCTCCAATCACTATGCTTTGTGGAAGAGAGAGCAGTGGGACAGTCTTGGTGGCACTTCTGGCAAGAACATCCAATTATCTGTTGCATGTGCATGTTTGAAAATAGACCAAAACCACCGGCCCTTTCCTGCTAGGCCTTAGTACAAACTTAAAAATAATGATGCTTAGCTTAATTGGTCTCTTCTTTCAGGTGTTCTATTTACTGGACTGATGAGCTGTTCGTATTAACAGCTCTGAGTAAGGATGCTGCTACCTCCCTTATCTAACCAGGGCCGAGAGCAGATCCTGTACGTTCAGTCAAACTCACTTAGCAGTTGGTGTCAATGCCATTTGGGACTTTGAATAAGTCTCTTTTGTCACTGTTTATTTACGGTATTTCACAACTGGGCTTTCCCCTCTTGGGGATGGATCAATGGAGGGGAGGAGGGAGGAAGTGGCACAAGCAGGAGGGATTTGGTGTGACAAGAAAGAACTACTTATTTATAGAGTTAGGGGGCTGGCTCAGTTGTAAAATGCTTACCAAGCTAAGATGACCTGGCTTCAAACACCCAGAACCCACATAAAAAAACAGGCACAGGAGATTCTCTGGGACTCTCTGTTCAGCCAGTCTAGACAAAGTGGTGAGGTCCAGTCTCAGTGAGAGACCGCATCTCAAATAACGAGGTGGAGAACAATTGAAAAAGACACCCCAAGTCTAGCTTGGGGGCGCGCGTGCGCAGGCGCGCGCGCGCGCGCGCACACACACACACACACACACACACACAGGAAAAAAAGCAAATGATATATTGATTTAAAGCCATTGGGATCTCATTTCCCTATTTTAATTTCCTTCCCTGCGATTTGATGATTCTAAAAGGGATTTATTTAGTTATTTTTCCTATGATTTCCATACATGTTAATTTTTAAAACGCCTCAGTTTTTATACATATATTATATAGAGTTTGAGAAGATGGTATGTTACAATCACTCAGAGAAGCAACAGGAAGCTTGTCACACCTGACATCCCTGAGGAGGTGCTGTGCAATTTTCGTGCCTGCCTCGTTCTCTCAGAAGCACAAAGATAAATGATGAGAGCAACATGAGGGTTTTATGGTCCATCTGATTTCTGCTAACATCTGTGGGAGTCACAAGCACAAATCCTTGTGGAACATACTGTTCAAAAAATAATAGTTTGGAAAAGGTTTCCATGGAAATGCCCCCAAAGTTTCTTCCATTAATTGCCCTAATTATTACATTCGGAGGAATGGGGTTTAGAAGTATCACATTGGGATTAGAAGGAAGGTTAACAGGTCTAGGAACTGCTGACAGGAATTGCTATTTTTAGGCATGAAAAAAATCTTACGGTGTTCCCACATGTAGGTTCCCTGTACCCCATAGGAGTTTATAATGAAAGGACTTTGTTGGGTGTGTAAGTGGCATTGGCTTTAGACCTCTGCCTTTGTCTTAGCCTCAGTTGCTGTATTTTCCTTTGTTAGGTCATTCCGACCATGAGTGTGATGATGTTTTTCCTGGTGTGTGTGTGTGTGTGTGTGTGTGTGTGTGTGTGTGTGTGTGTGTGCCTGTGTGTGTGTGCACATGCACACAGGACAACAAACCACCCAATTCTGCTTTCTAATTACCCCATACAAAATGGAAGGCAGCCACTGCTCCCTTAAAACAGGAAGGAGAGCTGGGCTGGGGCGACAAGAAAGGAAAGGCAGCAAGAAAAAAAAAAAAAAGTAAGCGTGTTTTTATGAGTGAGTTTTGAAGGCTTTAGAAAGATGTGTTTGTTGGAAGGGTCTGGTCTACTAACAACATTTATGAAATAATTTAAGAGAAAACAAGCTGTTCTGAGATGGGTGCCATCCCGACTGGTTCTTTTTCCTCATCTACCATTCCCTTGCAATGCCCTTGGCTTGGATATTACCCATATCTGTGAGCTTTCAGCCCCGTGGGTCTTTAGAAATACCTTTTTACAAATTTCTCATAGCCATCACATCCTTCCCCTACCCAAATCTGAATCCTGAGTTCCCATCTGCAGTTTTAAGACTGCAGAGCTTGCCAGGGCTTCTCTTTCTCTTTTTATATTAGACAAGATTTCCACTGAAATCTCTAGATGTTCTGTGTTATGTTTTAATTACCCTCCCACCCTTTCTCTCTCGCTCTCCCTTTCTCTCCCTCCTCTCTCAATTCATTGGCACATGCCGTTAGAGTCACATGCTCTTCCGCATGTTAAGAGTGCTATTGTGTTGTACCACCTCTGAGTATCTGATCATCCTTAGAGCCAGCCTGAAACGTGGCCCTTGTGGTTTTGGCTTTACTTTAAGACCTACAGAGATGAAATGTCAGGAGACACTTTTATCTTTCTTCCTACCTTCAGAGATGCTATGGTACTCGAGACAGAATTGTTAGATTTGGGGGTGGGTGGGGCATTTCCACTGAATTCACTTTTGCTTAGAAATATTGGTGGCCTTCCCACTTTGAATATTAAGTCGTATGCAATTCATTAAATGTAAAGAACTGTTCCTTAGAATTAAGTACTTCTGAAGGATGAATTAAAATCCCTTTTCATTCCCACTGTCTTCAGATGTGGCAGGTTAGTGCAAACTTCAGGGACACGTACATAGTTTCAGCAAAACCAGTGAGAAAAGATCCATTTCATTCATTACATCCCAGCTTGTCTCTTCATCACCACCAGAATGGTATCTGAGTATTAGCCAGCCCTTGCAGGTCTGAAGTAGCATAGCTGTTCTTTCCACACGAGCAGAGGCAGGCCCCAGTTACTGCTATCCAGCGAGACTGTAGTAACTCAGTAACTCAGTATCAGTTACAAAGATTCTGAGGGAGACATCTTGTCTCCCGCACTCTGTTTAGCTGGTGAGGCTCAGAGAAGAATCTTAATCGGATCGGCCCACAACCTGGATGCCCTTACCTGACGCTTCACTGGGAGACGTTGGTAACAGTGTGCAGTCTCTACACCTAGGCTCCTATTTGATCTTTGAAGCCTCAATGGACTTCCTCCATGGCTTTATCCAGGGGCCTCAGGGAGGAGCTTGATGCCCAAAGACTCCCACTAGCCAGTAACGTCCTGATGAGACTCTGTCCTGGCCTCCTGAAACATTTTCCTTAGTTTCCTAGAGATCGGTTAAAACTGGATTTTTAAAGTTTGAAAAACCTGCTACCTCTTTGCCTTTTTATTTAAAAAAAAAAAAAAAGTTCTTTGTTCTAAGACCGTGGCACATTTTATGACCATTGTTTTCTGCCCCTTAGAAAAACCTCAGCTTTGCTGTCCCGCCACTGGGGATATGTAGATAAGGCAAAGAGAACAATCTAAGGCTCATAAAAGGTGTGAGTTATAAGCCATAGCACTATAACTGTTCTGAAAATATAAATAAATACATACATACATACATACATACATACAGAGGGGGCAGAACAGAGCCATGAATACCTTGCAGAATACACGCTACTTCAGACAAGCCCACCGTTGGAAGCATGGTAAAAATGCCCGTGGTAGGTCAGCCCGGCTCCTTGTGAGTCTGCATTCGTTTTTCTTACCTAAGGAAATCAGAGTGTAAAAAAAGTACCATTAAATTCATCTCCACAGACCCGTGCAGCAGTGTGCCTGGACAGGACTCCAAAGTCTGAGGGACTCAGAGACCCTCTCTGAGATCAGCTAGCTCTTTCTGCTAGCAAAGGCTCAGCCCCGGCTGTCCTGAACCTGGGTGTGTGGACATGAGTCCAGAAAGAAGAGCAATGCAAAAACAAAAATCAAACCATAAGAACACCCCCACCCACCGCACCCCTAGAACCATGTAAGAACTGAGAAAAGAAGAGATAACCCAGATGGTAGTGTCTGGAGTGTTTGGGTTGATGGAAAGCACATTTTACAAATTGTGATGGAGGAGGAGTGCTTTTAGTAAAAGACCCAAACCACCACTTTAACACAGCAGTGCTCTTCTTCCTCTGGCTTTGATCTGTGTGTTTGCAGGCTACAGACAGGAACCTGTTTTTTAATAAGATTTGCCACTTACTAATTATGGCAATTCATATTGATGCAGCATTTCTTTATTCAACATTTTACAATTTACGTACACTAACTCTTTCAGCATTTCTAATGCAACTATTTAATAAATAAAACCGTATTTGGTGATTCTACCAAGGCTTTGCAAAATAAAATCCACACAAACCTTCTAGAACTAGTGAGAATTAGTTTATGGTGTTGCAGAGGACAAGGACCATATATGAATTCCAGCAGATCGTTTTACACTACTGACAAATAGGAGGAGTTTAAAATCCATTTATAATAGTGCCATGCTTCTATCGACAGTATTAATGATAGTTCTTCTGACTTGGAATTCAGGAAAGCCTGGGTCAGATGAGGACCCCTCAAGAGAACTCCCTCAGACTTCTGCAGAGCAGCATCTTGAGGTGTGAAAGCAACCATGCTGTGAGATGTTCCTCCAGGGGGCCTTTGGTTCCCTGTACCATGGCATACACCATGGGGACACTTGAGCTTGCAAATCTTTTTTTTTTAATGATGATTCTTCAGCTTCCAATTTGGGCAAATAATTTAGAGCACATTGTCAGCAGTTGTCATTATTACCTTGGCAGTCGCCCCTCAGACATGGAGGAGTCCCTGGAAGTTTCAGGGTAATTTTTTCCTCTGTCAAAGGCTATTGTCACTTAAAATGTTCTCATTGTTAAGTTGGCACAATTTGCAGTGCTCACAAGATCTCAAGTGTGTCCATGCATATACTACAGGAAGGTGATTTTACACACACACACACACACACACACACACACACACACACACACATTTGTGTGCCTACCTCTTCATAATGCCCTGTTGTTCACCAGGGTCAAGGCACCACCTGAGGACAGTTGCATGGTGTCTGATTTAGTCACTGACTGGAAGGCTCTCCTGCAAATCACTGATTCTATTTTGTTTCCTTAATAAAAATAGCTCATTTGTAGAACTGGCATTCTCTCATAAACTCCTTTGACTTTCCTAGTGTTTAGGTCAAGAGATAGAAAACTGGGCTAAGTGAAGTGTGTGTGTGTGTGTGTGTGTGTGTGTGTGTGTGTGTGTGTGTGTGTATGTGTGTGTGTAATTCCAAATGTGATGGTCCATATGAATTGCTTTTAAATGGTGGGTAAACTTTATTTTTACATTTAGTTTCAGTCCCTGAAATTTGTATAAAATGTTTTTTGTTTGTTTGTTTGTTTGTTTGTTTTTTGAGACAAGGTTTCTCTGTGTAGCCTTGGCTGTCCTGGACTCGCTTTGTAGACCAGGCTGGCCTCGAACTCACAGTGATCCGCCTGCCTCTGCCTCCCGAGTGCTGGGATTAAAGGCGTGCGCCACCGCCGCCCGGTTTCAAGTGCACTTCTATATGAGCTCTACATACTTTTCTGCCTCTATTAAAATTGGCAAAGTGCGATGCTAGGGAAGCAGCTCCATTAGAAGAATGCTTACATGCATAAGGTCCCGAGTTCAAACCCAGCACCATATAAAGCAGGCATGGTGGATACACATCAATAATCCAGGCACTCAGGAAGTGGTGGCAGGGCAAGTAGAAGTATGAGGTCATCCTTGGATATGTAGAGACTTTGAGGTCAGCTGGGGATACAGAAGAGGGTCTAAAAAGCATAATAAATAAGAAGAAGAAGATAAAATGCGGTGAGACAAACATAGACACGGGGCCCTTAATTCTAATTTTGGAAATATTACACAGCAAGTTTGCAGATCACCTGAGCGATCTGGAATGTTCAGCTTCCTGGGAGCACTAGGAAATCAATAAACCCACGTCACTTGAGACCTGAAGGTCAACTTCTTCCCAGTACATTGGTCCATCTTACTCTGCTTGCAGTGATGGTGAATATACAAACACAGTGGCCAGCTTCTCTGGTACCCACTGCTGAGCCTGTCAGTCACAGGAGGGAGGGTCAGCAAGCCACTCCTTCTGTGGAATTGCCACCTGCTCAGCTTGTCACTACAGAACCCCAGGCTTGCTGACATGGGCTGCCTAGCTTGTGACATGATTTGCCTCTTTTGCAGGATGAACTCCCTGTACAAATAGAGATGAAAAAGGAATTAGTTACTGCCATTTTTTCCCTATATTTCTTTCTCTCCCCATCCCTACCTTTCTTTTAATGTGTATTAAACCAATGAACTTTTTTTTTTTTTTTTTTTTTTTAGCCTTGGGGCTCAAAGATCAGAGCTAGGATCTCTGCCAGATTTGTCATCTTTCAAGTAGTTTGACTTACTGGTGTGGGACCATTCTTTGTAAACTGAAGAAAGATAATTGGTGATGAAAAAGAAAAATCAATGTATTTTGGCCAAGTGTCCTTCCATTGTAGTCAACAAATACTTGTACTTTGGATTAAATGTCAATAATTTAAATTGACCAAATAAGAAGAGTGAGCCTGCATCCCCTCCTGTTCTGTAACACTGCAGTGCTCTAAGAATTACCTTCCCTTTCAATAATTAGATAGAATACACCAAGAAATCTTTTGCACATTTGTGTGTATTACAGGTTTCAGAAGCCTACAAAAAGATAGTAAGCCAGGGTTTGTTAAGGAGACTGAGAGTCGGGATAACAGGAGTCCAAGCCCCCGCCCTTTGCTCATTATTACTGGCTTATGTGACAGTAACTGGGTATAAATTATGTAGTCCAATAATGCCAGCTCCCCGTACCAACTAGAGCTATCCTCCTGCCTCAACTCCCAGCCCTGAGGGCTTGTGGCATTGTTCTAAAGTCTGTCTACTTGAATTCTTCCCGTTTGCCTCTCAGTGACAGGCAGCGTTCGTAAAATGGGACAGCTGCCATGTGGCTGTTTCTGTTATATTTGTAGCAGAAGCCTGAGCTGGGTTTGGAGAGCCTCCGGGGAGGCTGCGCCTCTGAGGAATCACAACAGATGGCTTTATTGAGGAGCTAACAGGCGTGGGAGTAGATGCAGGATGGAGAAAGACACACCAGCTGGGAGTTGCGTGTCTGCTAGTCCAAAAGGAACCTGATATGAACGCCATGATTGACTGAACTGCACTATGTACACGAAAGAATTTGGAGACGTTGTGAAATCAAATTAAAACTGTGAAGACTTTAACATGAAAGAGCCTGTCACTGGCCTGTAGACTGGAGACTTATCCTCTGGCAGAGCCTGTTAGTGCAATACCAATTAGCCAAGGCAGAGGTGGGCATGAAGTTCGGTAGGTGAATGCTTATCTAGCAGATGCAGTGCTCTGGGTTCAATCCACAGCGCCAACAAACAAACCAATAAGTTAGAGGGCTATGAAGACACCTCCATGGGTAAAGGTCATGCCATACAACTATAGGACGTTGAGTTCAGATCCCCGGGAGCCACATGAAAAAGACAGCCATCTGCAATTGCAATTTTTCTCCAGTGACATGGGAGATGGAGGATAAAAATACCCAGAAGCCCAAGGGTCAGGTTGCCTAGCTTACACGGTAGCACATAAGAGTTCTGTCTCAAAGTAGGGTAGGTAGAACTAACCCCAGAGGTTGCCCTCTGACCTTCACACCAGGGCAAACATGATTGCTGCTGGCTTACACACACAGCCCCACTGTCTCACCCCCTATACCCCATGCCCAACATGATGTTTTTTAAAAACTAGCTATGAGAAAAATGTCCTTTTGTGAGTCCTAAATAACTGACTCTCAAAACATGTTGCACATGCTTTCAGACTGGCATGTGGAAGGGTCCTGAAGACTACTAAGAAATGGGGGTTTGGGGAGTCCCAGATTCCATCAGCTGCTAATATTTAACAAAACATTATTCAATTTGGGTGGAGCACTTGCAATTCCTTCTCTCTCTTCAAAAGCTTCCTTTCTCTTTAAATGTAATGGATTCTAAACCTCACGTAGGTCAGTTTCTCTAAAATGCATTCTTCAGCAATTAATTTTGTATTAATATTTAAGAACCACTGGCTTGAGGCAAATCGACTTTGAAAAGTCTTCTGATTTTTGTTTTCTTTCCAATGTTCAAAGGGAAGCCCCTGGTAGGAACGCCATGGGGATAGAACTGAGCATGAATTTTCATCCCCACTTTCATCTCTAGGTTACCAAGAAGATCATGTGATACAGCATTGTATGCTCGCCTTCTCTGTCTTTAGGAGTATGTTCAGCTAGGTTCACGGGTAGGAGGGTGGGCTGTCAGATGGAGAGGAAGTACGTGAGCAGGGAGATCCGATAGCAGGCTTGGCTACTTAAGATGCAGAGCCACTCAAAAGCTCACAGCATCACCACAAGAGGAAGGAGGCCAAGAACCCTGTGTCAGCTGAAGGAGGCCTGCCGCAAAGCTGGCTTTCACTCAGTTGCCTTTTTCCTTATCCTAGCTATAAGAGGTGTATTTTTTTTTTTTAACTCCTAGTGAAATTTAATCTCAAGAGGTTTAAGAGCCAACAAACTTCTTTGTTCTTTCAGGGTCAGAAAGGAAACCTGGGAGAAAACAGATTTCTAGGGCTTAGTGGCAAGAAAGATCAGTGCTATGGCTACTGGCCCCTGCAGATGTTCCTCCAACAAGTAAAGAGTTTTCAATTAGGCCCCTGTTCCTCAAAGTGGAGCCTAAATAAAAACATAACACCTGAGTATTTACTGAGCCTCAAAGAGTGTCAGCCAGGGATCCAGTTACAGTCGCAGAGAGAGCTGTAGGTGTCATCCACCCTGAAGCCGTTTTCACCAGTCCTCCAAGAATCCTTTCAGCTGGACTGGGACTCCATCAATGTTCAAAGAGTGAAGAGCCTTCTTCCAGATGGAGAGTTAGTGTCAAAGTTGAGACTTGTAATAACCTTCTATACGCATGTGTGCTCACACACGGGCACACACATGTGCTCATGTATGCTCCCTTCTGGGCACTGCCACTCTTCTGCCACTTTGCCTGCTCCTTGCTCAGAAGTCAATTGTCAGTTCTTCGGATGCTCTGCTCCTTTTCACTTGCTTAACATCTGTCAAGATGTCAAACGCTAAAACGGGATCATCTTTCCTTCTGTCTCCTTTCTTCTACTGTGGTTTAGGTTGAGAGAGCCATGGCAAAGCCTGTTAGAAATGTGCCTGAGATGGATTCCGAGTGAGAGCTATGAAGCTAGGGATGAGCAGAAGGCACGGGGGCCAGGATGAAATGCTGTGTAACGTGCAGGAAACTGGATCCTGCCTCGTGCTCCCAGGTCTTTCCACTTAACACAAAGGCAGGCATCCGCGTACTGAAGTCAGTGGGGAAGCCTTGTTGGTTGAGCATAGCTGGGATAGAATTTCACACCTGCTTTCTTGCCAAGGAACAGAATTCACACCATTCCAAGAAACAGAGAAGTGACACGGAAATGCACAAATTCAGCAAAGAGCTTTCAGTGCTTATTAATTAAATTGCTAGTAAGTCGTTCCCTCTTACTGAGATAAAAAAAAAAATGAGGAAGGCAAAAAATACGTCCTTTTAGATAGGTTGACCTCAATATTACTACATATAAATTATTTACCCCATGTAATGGAATAGTTAAGCTAAGAGCAAAGGCATCAGATTACCTGAGATCAAACCTCTGCCAAGTACAGCAGTGTGACCTTGAACAGATTAAATGCTCTGTGCATCAGTGTTCTCACACAGAAAGGAGATGATCCTAAGACCGTCTCATCAGCACTTAAATGCAATAATGTGGCAGGGGTGTGGGTGGTGGGAAGGTGAGGTGGGGGTGGGGGTGGGTTGCTTTGTTCAGTTGTTGGCACATAGTGTTTGAGACGGAGAAAAGAACGCCTGGAGAATAATGAAGCCACCAATGCCCCCAGTGGGTCTGTTGAAAAGAGGAGGAGTGACTCTGAAGATCCCCCATTCCAAGACTCCCCTCTCCTACTTAGGGGGTTAAATATCTACTAGCCAGAAGCATAAAGTCCTGGGTTCAATCCTCACAACCCACATAAAAAAAAAAAAAAAACCAGACATGTTAGCACATGTCTGTAATCCCAATGCTTGGGCAGCAGCAGACTCATGGCCCAAGATTCCTAGTTACATGACTAGTTTTAGGCCAGTGAGAGACTATATTTAAAAATCAAAAGAAGAGAGGTGGGTAGTGCCATAGACACAACATATAAGTTAACTTCTGGCCTCCACACTCATGCATGTATATATGCACACATACTCTCAACATGTGTATCTGCATGCATGTGTGTTGATGAAATGAACAGGCATGCATGCAGACACATACACACAAAAGTAATAGCAATTTCGTTTACTGTCATTTAAATACTTAGCCATACAACTAGAATTATAACGTATATTTTGAAGAGGAAACTGGGCACTTTGGAGTTTATCCACTTGACAAATATATAGCCACAGCTCTGCAGAGTTCCAGCCGGAGCTAACTCGTGTGTCTCCACTAGCTGGGGCTTCAGTAGCCTGCAGGTGATGATGAATCCTCTCAGAGTCTCCAGTCTCTTTATGGCTGGAAACAAGAGCAGTTTTGCCGCTGCAGAGGATGTACCACTATCATGAAATCAGACAATTAGGCACTAATTTGTTTCCTGGCCTGCCCTAGATGTCACTGCCTGTGCCGGATCACCATGGAACATATATTCTTGCTGGAATTTGGAGCCTCTAGGCCACTGATGTGCCAGTTTGCTTTCAGTTGGGGTTCTAGTCTGCAATTTATCATCAGAGCATCCTGCCCTGCTCAAATGCGCCCTTTGTGGGTAGAGGCAAAGCTATATACTTTCCAATATGTGTGGATTGCTTCCTATAAATCACCACAGCCAGTGTAAGCAGCTTCACCTTTTGGCAGGATAATAAGTCATCTTCGTGCTCTGGAGACATGGGCTCTCCAAGACTTTTATTTGTGTAAATTATAATGCATCAGAACACATTTCCTAAAATGAAATTAAGGAGCTCACAATGTGTGTAGTTTTAAGATACAAAGTTGTACACCAAGACAGCGTGTGAACCAATGAGGAAGGGAACACTTTATTCTGCTTGTTTATAGCAGTATTTTATTTCTTTATTATTACCATGGTGATGTGAACATTAAATGCTTGTAACTGGGGTTAAATTTTGTCTGGATCTTTATTGCTCCAGGATTTCTGTGAAAACAGTTGAGAAGGAAAGAGGACTAAACGCAAGGCCTTCTCCTTACGAAATGGGGAACTAGCTCTCTTGATAAAGTGCATTCTGAGAGGATCCAAGATCAGGTCCCCAGTGGCACCAGAAGATGTGAGGTGTGAGAGTGGCACCTGCAACCTTGCACTGGGGAGGTGGGGACAAGTGGATCAATGGTGCTCACTGGCTAACTGGCCTACCTGAGTTGCCAAGCTCTGAGTGCAGTGAGAGACCCTGTCCTAAAAACAAATGGAGAATGATTGAGAAAGACCTTGTCATTAATTTCTGACAACCACATTCATATGCTCACATGCTCATGGACACACACACATGCACACAAACACACATACACAAATATACACATAATCTCACATAAACATACATAAACACACACTTTTTCATACACACACGCTCACAGACATTCACACACATACACATATACATACACAGAAACATACATAGTCACACACACACACAGACACATTTCACTTAGATATGCCATGCTGAAAAATTGAAAAACTTGCAGTTTGACGTAATTTTACCCCTTGTCAGTTCTGTTAGATAACTTTTTAATCAATGAAGTTATGAAATCAAGCAACTTCCCATAGTGTTCTCTGGGACCATCTCTGAATTTCTCAGTATTTTCCCATCCAGAGTGCATCTGACTTGAATCTTTGAGATCCCTGATGGGGAAGAAAATGTATTACATCACAGCACAGTGTCTGAGGTTCCAATAAGGAAAACACGCTCTACATTTGATATTGTTTGGGGACTCTATTCAGGTTGATAGACAATAAAGTCTGTTCTTTTTATTGGATTGACTGAAAAGCTGCTTGCTATCTATAATCTGTCATCAATTTGTATGTGGCAAGAAAGTACTTTTGCCTGTAATTGCACCAATAGCTCATTCTGGGAAAGTGATGTTGACAGAGACTCCAGCTTTTAGAACAAGCAACTACTGTTCTGAAACCATGTTTGTTTGGTTGGTCTGGCTTTTGTATTCTGTACTACTAAGGATGGAAGTCAGTGTTAGAGAGTTACCGGTATTAGTTCTGAGTTCAGACCCCAATACTTCAGAGGGAGAGACAGGGTCAGAGACAGACCTGGAGAGAGAGAGAGAGAGAGAGAGAGAGAGAGAGAGGAGAGAGAGAGAGAGAGAGAGAGAGAGAGAGAGAGAGACAGAGACAGAGAGAGACAGAGACAGAGACAGAGACAGAGAGAGAGAGAGACAGAGACAAAGACAGAGAGACAGAGAGACAGAGACAGAGAGACAGAGACAGAGAGATAGACAGACAGACAGGACAGACAGACAGAGAGAGAGACAGAGACAGAGAGATAGACAGACAGACAGACAGACAGACAGACAGACAGACAGAGAGACAGAGACAGAGGGAAGAGACAGAGATAGCAAGATACAAACAGAGACATGGAGACATAGAAATAGAGAGAGACATAAGGAGGCATAGATAAAGACAGAAGAGATGAGAGAGACAGAGAGACGAAGGGACAGAAACAGAGACAGATAGAGACAAAAAGGTAGAGACAGAGAGGTGAAGAAATAAGAGTCTTTCCAGGCATTCTATGTTTGCATTAGTTTGCATCTTCTGACATTCATCAACAATACGGACCCGTGCAGCCTGACATAGAATTTCAGGGTTTGACACATCCTAATTTGAGGTGTTATTTTTCATCAAAGCACTCAGAGACCACTATGAATGACCATGACCTCCCAAGCTTTCCCATGCCTCATCTCAGGGTCTCTCAAGCAGTTCCTAGAGGACACACAGGGCACTGCCTTAACCCCCCCTAAGAGGTAGACCATTAATGCCAGCACCACAGCTCCCTGGACAATCAGGGTCATCCTGTGATTTCTGACTTACTGTTTCTTCTGTTTCCTTAGATAGTTTCTGGCTCTCTCAGCTGCCTCCTTCCTAAGTCAAACAAAGCGCTTGCTACTGAAGATTGCAGGGTGCCCCATGCATTCGTGTGTGTTCTTGTTTGCTTGTGTGTGTGTGTGTGTGTGTGTGTGTGTGTGTGTGTGTGAATGTGTGAGTATACTTATGCATGCTGTGTTAAAAAAATGAAGCAGAGACATAGCAATATGGAAGCCTACTCTACAGGTTCTGAATATGCAGAACTGCCTCTTTGTTGTATCTCCTTTTCCCGCCTTTACCCTCACCTTACTTGTTCCTCTGTCCATGTACATGGGTAGGAGGGCTGATTTCTTCTTTTTCTAGAAGTTACTCAATACCCAAACTCTACCTCAACAGTAAGTGGAAGTATTATTGTTTTTCAAATATGTTTAGTTTCCAAATAACAAAACATGGCATTGCCTAACGCTAAGACACTAAGATACAATTAGTCCATATCTCTTTCTAAAAACCAATTATTTGGGGATTACCACTATTTCATCTCTATTTGGGGGGAGAAGAAAGGTCTCTGACATTTGGTTTATGATAGTGTCATTAATTTTAATAGAAATGTATCTTTGCAAGAAAGAGAAGAAGAATTTCCCACTCTCACCTTTGGAGATCCATTTCAAGATGCCAAGTACATTGTTAAAACCGTAGGCAGAGTCGGTGTTCCCACCTCAGACTCATGTCCGCAATAGAGCTTAATGTGTAAGTTAGCCAACATGAATCACCTCAGCCATAAACATAGCATCAGCTTCATCAGTAGATTAAAGGCTCTGCTGCCATTTTATAGTGAGAGTAATCTAAACCCTCTTCCTGAATTTGTGTGCCATGGCTCCTTTGCACTAAAGGGATTGCAGTCACTCAATTCAGGGGTCTCTAGCTGAGCCCTTGTGTAGCCTGAATGCTGTCTCACATATGTGCCTGTCACAAGGGAAATGTCTTCTGTTCATGTCTTCCACCTGCAGGTAATATGCCTTTCTCTCTCTATGCACCCCTGGGAGGAGGACCTTCTGTAGGCTGAGGTATATAGTATAACATCAAAGGCCCCCTCTCCTTGCCAACAGTAGCACAGATGGAGCAGGTCCTTCTACTGTGTATCTTGACAAAACCAACACAATGACTTCTTCTTTCCTTACTAGGCCTAGCTTTTTGCTTACTTCATTTAGAAGAAACATTTCATGGCTTCCATTTGACATGTCCAAATCCCCGGCCTCACTGCTCTTGCACTTTGAGACATGTCTTCATCAAGTGCAGATCACTTGCTGTCATGGGTAATCTTGACTGTCAGCTTGACATACTAGGGAGAGGGAATCTCACTAAGGAATCATTGTCCCTATCGGGTCGGCCATGGCCATTTGTTGATTGGTAAACCCATTTTGAAAGGCCCAGCCCACTGTAGGTGGCTCCATCCCTAAGCTGGAAGTCCTGGGATGTACAGGAGGGGTAGGTAAGCCAATTAGCAGCCTTCCTCCAGGGCTTCTGCTTTACGCCCCAGCCTTGAATGCCTGCTCCATCTTCCTAGATGATGATTGTATGTAGCCTGTGAACTGAAATGAGCCCTTCCCTCCCTGTGTTGGTTTTGATCAGCGTTTTATAACAGCAACAGAAAGCGAGCTAGAGCACTTGGTCACAGATTGTGAACCCCACAACACTAGATCTGTTAGCAGAAACTCAGCTAGAGGACTGACAGACATACTAGGCACTGGGACAGGATGCACAAGTGTAAGTCTGTGTCTCTCCACTCAAAACAAGAGACAATTTAAAATGTATTAATGGGATTTTTTTTTTTTTTCCATTTGAACTTTAGTTAACTGTGGGTGACTGAAACTACTGGAACTACAAAAGGGAGCCTGTGGATGAAGGGTGGCAACTATATGTTGAAAATCATAAGGCTGCTTCATATAGGATTGCTAACTTCAATTAAAAATCCCATCCAAAGGTTAGCCTTAGGGGCTGAAGGTGTAGAGTATTGGTAGAGTGCGTACCGTGCATCCCTACCACTTCCAGGGTCGACTTTGTTACTATTCATTTGATTTTCGCATGCTGGGTTCTACATTTTGTAAATGTTTAATTGGGCATGACTTACTCTAATTTGTCTTTTCACAAAAAGGCCACCTGCACCGCTTCTAAATGATGGCCATATTATAGTATTGTCACAACAAAGCTTTTATCATTAAACACAATTTATTGTTAAATTGTCAGTGTGTTTTTAATTGTTAGCATGGCATTTTGTAATCCTAGATTCATTTAAAAAAAATAAGTTTAGTAAAGACTCAGCAATGCAACATATTATAAGCAAATTCCAAAGGGCTAAATGAGAGAATGTGTTTCTTGCATGGCAGCCTCTTTTAAGCCCAAATGGAAGATAAAGGAAGATGGTCACTGGGGCCAGAAAAGCACTGAATAGTTAATAAAAGAATTCATCCTTTATACCAAAGGATAATGTAAATAGACTTACCTATTTGCTGGAGTATAAGACACTTTTTGACACCCTCCCCCAGAAAAATCTGTGACAAAGTCAGGGTCATCTTGCCAGGTGCCTGTGACTCGCTTCATGTCTGGCACAGATAGTGGGGAGTTCTGTGGCCCATTCCCCACTCTGTTCATGGAGGAGCAAGCCGCACACATCTTCCTGTACCTCAAGGGGAATATGAGCATGGCTTGGCTCTCCACCAGAAGCTAGGCATTTGACTCAAAGGGCTGCGCATCTTTGGGTTGAGTGTGAAGCACACCTTAAAGGGGCAATGTAGGCTGGCACTGGCTGTCTGCAGGCGTTTTATAAAGTTCCTGGCTGTCTGTGCCTTGCCTGCAAATAGACACATGCCCAAGTCTGCTGCACAGTGTGTGTGTTGGAAGAGGGGTATCTTATACAGGGAGTATACTCCAAACTGTATGTTTTAACTGGAAAAGTTGGAGGTTGTCTTATATGCTGGAAAAATATAGTACATAGTAAACTTCACTGATCAACAGACATACTTTATGAGTAACAGACATAAAGTTACTGGTCTCTTCATGTGGGGTGAGTCCTAGATTGATTAGAGTGAGCTATTAATGTATGCAATCCCTATTCTTGTAATCCACGCATATGAATGCAGCTTTAGACTGTGATGCTGCAGCTTGTGTGCTTGGCCTTGCCATTCTGCTGTTCTGCTTTTTAGGTAGAGGGGACCAAGGTTTTTCTGTTTGGGGATACCGTATCGACCAGCCTGGTACTGGGGAGCTACTCCCTTCCGATCTTTAAGTCTCTATCTTTTCTCCACAGTGATCGGTAATCTCTAAGAACGCCCTTCCCTGACACATGTACGCCCTCTCTCCTTCCTTTTCATTTTCTCATATATTCACAATATAGTTGTGGGCGTGTGCATGTGCGTGTGCGTGTGTGTAAGACAGAAATTATATGGCTGAATCTTGAGGAAGGAAAGGCCCGAGCAACTATTTTTTCAAGTAGGAATGACCAACAGGGATAATGCCTGGAACTAAATGAATGAGAAATAATAATTCTCATGAGAACAAGTTTCAGCTCTAGGATACCATGGAAGTGACCGCCATCTTTTGCATTCACTCACTAAGAGATCCTGCCCACAGTACATCAAAGCAGCCTGCGTGGAACTACATCAACTAAGGATGTAAGTCTGGGGGACAGTAAAATGGTGGACCATTATAGAGGTACCTGTCCTAAGACTGGATAGAAGTAAAGAATTGGCTCTTGAAAGTTGCCTTTGACCTCCACGTGTATGTTATGCGCACGCGTGCACACACACACACACACACATACACACACACACACACACACACACACACCATACAAACAAATGAATGAATAAATAAGTAAGTTATATACAGAAATAAATAGCAAATAAACAAGCAAAGAAATACATACATACACGTAAATTTTTAAATGGAATACAATATTCTACTCCTGCTTGTAAAATTGAAATACTGTGATGAGCAGTAGCTGCCTCATCTATAATCTGGGTGGCAACACGCCTCGGCGTCCTCTCCTAGCATAGCATCTACGTCTTATCTCTCTTCACTTTGAAGTTCAAAACAAAACAAAACAAAACGATACCGACTACAAGCGCTTTTCATAGCCAAGATGGAATATTGAAGTCTTGGCACAACGTTGTTTTGTGCTCAACCCATCCAAGAGCCAACTCATTTCCATTCCCAATTTTATACCATCTTTGGTTGGTGAGACACTCTGTGGCTGGCCTCATGCCCTCACTCATTAACAAGAGTGGCAGCTATCAGACTGTAGTTTTGTTCTTGGTGGTCATGCGCTGGTGATGCGGAGACTGTCTACATGTATTCTTGCAGGTTCATGGCTGTCATTTCGGGCCGACTCTCTTTGCCACCAGCAAGGAGAAGAGCACACTCCTGTAGCTAAAGCCTTGTTAAGAGACGGAAAGGAAGTTGGACAGGAAAGCACAATGTAAGAGCTGAATAATTGCTTAGGAGAGTATATGGAGTTCGACTCAAAAAATGTTAAGCACTGGCTTCTAGCAACAAAAGTAAAGAGCATACTGGAATGCCGGGAAATGTGACCCAAGAGATTTTGCAGTCTAAGTCAAGATGGCTCACTTCCCCAAGTTAACAGAACTTAGGGATCCAGGCAGATCTGCAAGAGGCTACAAAGCTTTGTGATTATATAGTAGGCTACAAACCACTCATCTGAAACGTCACTGCTTAGTTTTCTCTGGGATTCAAATTGAATTTATTTTGTGCTTTGTTTCCTAGCATAACCCAAACTAGGCTTTTACATTCTCTTAGTGTCACAGTAAAGACAAGAGTCTACTTCTAGCTGGGGAGATACCACTGTCTCCCCTAAGAGTTAATCCAGATGGGCTACTCAGTCACCTAATCAAGGGATCATGGGCTCATATTAAGCCAAGCTAAAGAGGTGGGAGGAATACTTATTCCTTTAATGAGCTAATATGCTTTTCCTTCCTCAGTGAAGTTGCTCCAGCGTCACCATGAAGTTCTTCTGGGTCTGTCTGAGTCCTAATAAAAAAGATACTTCTTCTCTTCTGTCTTTTTATCTTGGATGCTGTTTAGTGTCCAAGATATTTTAGCCTTTTTCACCTTCTCTATAGCTCCCCTCCCTACCATGTGCTTGCTTATCCCCTAAGAGGCTTATTTCCATGTCACCTTAACTCAGAAGGCGTGGTCCTTTGTCTCTTCCCCATATTTCTCCTCTGGGTAGTGTTGAGTTTTCAGCCTCACCCCCACCCCAAGGGGTTTCTTTTAAATTAATAAAATTGTCCTTGAGCAGACTTTTGAGTATATCCTTAAAGTATCTTGTTAACAGTGCCAGAACTCCAGAATGGCCCTTGATTTTTCTCAGCAACACATGGTAACTGTACTGGGACTCCCCAAAATATCAGATGACATCATAGAACCTAAATAACCTGAGAAATTTGGAAACTGAGGCAGGAGGATGGCAGCTCCTCCTAGCCTGGACTTCAGGTTGGTTTTCTTGGCCCAGAGGATGCCGGTGCCCTTCGCCTTTCTCTACTTGCTGCCACCTGGTCCTACTCTTTAGGAAGGAGTTACCTAAGGTCCGGAGGGAACTCTGCTTCTTTTGTGAACACTGCTGTTGAGCAAGGCAAAAATATTTATATACATCTGCTCTCTACGGGCTTTGTTCTACTTGGCAGGTACGGGGTAAGCAAAAAGGGATCAAAGCCAAGAAGCCACTTCTGAAGGGAATTAGAGTCAGGAAACAGAAGAAAAGTAACTTAAGAAAAGTATTGGATAGCCAACTACTATCAAGACATTCTTAATGTCCTCCAGGCTATTTTATTTTATCTGCTGAATGATAGTGAAACAGATGACCTTCAATAGACTCCAAGAAAATCTAGTTTATACCAGGAAATTTATTTGTTTTTTATTTTTGTCTGTTTGTTTGCTTTGAGACAGGGTTTCTCTGTGTAGCCTTGGTTTTCCTGGACTCACTCTATAGACCAGGTTGGCGCAAACTCACAGAGATCCGCCTGCCTCTGCCTCCCAAGTGCTGGGATTATAGGTTTGTGCCACTAAGCCTGGCTGGGGAATTTATTTTTTAAATGACTTAATATCAAATTTTGTTCAGGCTTGAAATTATCACTGTAAGTAACAAATGTGGTTGTTATTTAAAGTCATCACTGAAGTTCTTATTTTGGCTGAAGCTGTTATCAACCCCCATTCACAAACGGAATCTTTGAACGAGTCTGAAGTATTGATGTCAGCATGGGCTGCTATCAGATGTAAGGCAGAAGGAAAGATACCCAAGTGGAAAATGACTTCCAAGAGTGCAAGAAATTAATTTCAATGTATTAGTACCTAATTGTCCCAATAAAGCTCTTCTGTCTGAACTTTAGGAAGTTCTGATCATAAGGGACCTCAAAGTGATTCACAGCCCAGGCACTTAGATGCATATCCACTGATGGCGGGGAAATGGACTACAGGCCTGCACATAGACGTACCCCCAAGTCAGGTTTCAAGCTGGCACTCAAGTTGGCAGGTATACGATGCCCATTTGAGCAGTAGAATGTGTTTCTTCATTCATAAGGGATTGGATGTCAAATTTCAGATTCTCCATCTCACTACTGCCATGACTTTTATAAAAAAAAAACCATCCTGACCTATAACCGCAGCACACAGAGTGAGGTAGGAGTATTGCCAGGATCTCAGGATTAGCTACAGAGCCCCTGTCTCAAAAAAAAAAAAAAAAAAAAAAAAATCCAAAGACAGCATAGCTGCATTCTGTCCAGTGCACCTGCTCTCTGGGGAATAGTGCCCTCTTGTCACTCATTTTCCTGTGGGCAGGCTTCTGCATAGTGGTCACAGGCTTCCCACATACATGTTAATTAACGATTTTCGGGTACCTAGAAGCAGCAGCCTTGAGTTGATAACAGCCTCAGGATGCAGGCCACATGCCAGGACCTTGTAGGCTGACCTTCCAGGACACAAGTGCCATGACAGAGCCTGGAATCAGTTAGTTTGTGACTGCTTTTGCCTACAAAATTCTGTCCTTCATAAATGCTTGAGGTTTTACTGAAGCTGGCTAACAAATGATTCTGACTCTCTTGGTATGTCTTCACCATAAGCATCACATTGCTTGCTACTGAGGGTACTGAAATGGCATCTTGGAAGTCTATCAAAATTTATGTCCCCTCAACTGACTGTGGTAGCATACCCCTGTTGCCCCAGTGTTGTGGAGGCAGAAAAAGGATTATCCACTTGAGTGCAGTCTGGACTTCAGGGAGAGACGCTGTCTCACAAAACCAAGCTAAGGAGCAAGCACCTCGAGGCTAAGATTAGTGGCAACGGAGCCTGGGCAGTGAGTGCTAGCCATGGTGTATGATTGCCTGCAAGCAAATTCCTAATTTCAAAGCATAGGGGAGGAGGACTAGCTAGGATGAAGAGACGAATCTGGCTTAGAGCACTTGTTGCTCTGGTAGAGGCCCCAGGTTTGGTTCTCAGCATCCCCCTGACCTCTCACAACCACATGCTTTCCATTGGCATCTGTAAGCAGCACATGGGTATCTTGTCCATACACAGATGCAGACAAACACTCAAGCACATTTAAAAATAAAACACATGAAACCATCCTACGCAACTTAAGCACGTTCTGTGTACAGGATAGCATAGGTGACGGTACCACCTCAGTTAGGCTCACCAGACATTATCAGATTGGTGACATCAAGTGTATGGAGTACAAATAATAGAAATGAAGATTTTTCCCTGGTGTGTTAAATACTGCGCGGGATATTCAAGTAATATGGAAGACTGGGTCTTACAAGTGTTATCTCTCATAAGGACAATTTGTGCCTTCTAAAGGCAAAGCAGACAAACAAACCAAACCAAAGGCTGTAATTACACTGCTTCTCCCCACACCCCTTGCAAGCATCATCCAGTGGATGAGAGCTTGCGTCCACTAGGACATTAGATGCACCATGGTGGCTCCTGAGTACCAAGTAGTCGCTCTCATACACAGAGGGGAGGCTGTTGCTGTCCTCGTTTACTTTCAAGCTGCCCCACTGTGTCCTTCATCATGATCTTGTTAATAATGCCAGGCCACCGAGGAGTTGCTGTTGATGAAATTGCATCTTACAAACCTTCCAAGGGGCCTCACCTGCAGAAACACCAGCCTTCCTTAATTAAAAATTGATTCTCAAAAGAAGCCACTGTATGTGTTTTTTTTAGTAAGATAACAGCACAAGTAATTATTACGCTGTGTCTGTGGCTATATCTGTTTAGAGGTGGACATGGGTAGCTTTGTGTTGTCTCATGTCATTGCCAAGACAGTGTGCATGAAGCAGAGGTTCTTGTTTGTGTGTGTGTGTGTGTGTGTGTGTGTGTGTGTGTGTGTGTGTATCTCTGTGTGCATGTTCTGTGGTGTGTGCTACGTGTTATGTGCATATATGTGGTGCCCGCCTGCAAGCATTTGTGTGCACATTGATAGACTAGTGCAGGAAGTCCCCTGATGTTCTCCAGTTGTTTTCAGGAGGCAGGGTCTCTCACAGAACTGGAAGTGCAACTTTTGGCCTAGGCCAACTGGCCAAGGAACTCTCAGGATCCCCTGACTCTGCTCTCTCCTATGGCAAGGCAACAGGCACACGCAGCCATGCCTGGCTCTAAACGGGTGCTGAGGATCTGAACTCGGGTCTTCGTGCTTTCACAGCACGCTTTCCTACCCACCGACCCATCTCCCCAGTGCCCTAGGCTGAAGTCTGCCTTAAGATCCTAATGTTCCCATTAAAAAATATATTTAGCCCAGGCTGGCTTCACACTCACTATGAAACTGGTCTTCCAGCCTCCACATGCTGCGAGCCAGGATTGCAGGCATAGGGCATGGTCTGCATCCTGCCTCTACTGTAGGTCAGATTGATGGTGGTGTACCAAAGCCTAACCGATCAGCTATGCATCCTTTGTAAATGTAGCTACAGTAAGAAGGAAAGCATTGCTGAAAAGACGCTTACAGATTTAACGTCAGATTCAGTGACTTATAGGAGCAGTGATGTTTCTGAAGAAAAAAAGAAAAATAAAAACACTACTGAAAATGTTATTAAATGTGAAAAAAAAATATCGAGTGGTATATTTTGTATTTTGAATCTTTCTTCTCAGGGAAAATTTCCGCATACATTTAACTCACAAAGGACTCTCTGAGAAATATCTCGTCTTGTTTATTGTCTTTCCTGAATCTTGTAGATGCCGGAACTTGTCTGGGTAACAATGAGTCGCTCTTTATGGTTACAAATGTATTCCCGCCTGGTTCTCTCCTGGAGCCCTGCTCTCCTCTTCTTTCCTCCCTCCCTCCTGTCATCATCCTCCTTTTCCTCACTTCCTTCCTCACCCTCTCCTCCCCCCCCCACCCCCTCTCTTCTCTCTATCCTATTCTAAAACTAAGAATCTTGCAGGGAGCTGTATTTAGATGTGGGAGTCTCTACTTGACTTATCTTACATTTTCCCAGGCATGGCCATTGCACCCACGAACTCACCACAGCAGGGACTCCCTGCATAAGACCTGCCTAAGGCTGAGCCCACCAAGTCAACAGTTCATCCCGGGTAGGAGAGGGACTCATCAGTCCCCACCCTTCCCTAAGAAGCACTTAGGGGTTATAAATAATAACCTCTATTATAAACATACCTAGTGATATAAATAATAACCTTAAACAAATAAGCACGGCTCTTGCTAATGCAGGCAGCACTAATCAAATGCAAAGCGCACAACAAAAATAATCAGACATGAAAGTAGAAGGATGTGGGCAGAAGGGATTTTGTGGAAGAGGGATGATAGTAAGACAGGATAAAGGCTTTGATTGAAGAGCATCACATGCATATGTATGAGATGGTGAAAAAATTAACGAGGGAGTGTGGACATGGTTCAGGGATTGAGAACACATACTGGTCCCCAGCAGAGGACCCAAGTTTTATTCCCAGCACCCAAGTCAGATAGCCTCCTAGTGGCCTTTTCACTCTGTCTTTCTTGTCTTTCTGTCTCTTAGTCTGTCTCTGTCTGTCTCTGTCTCTCTCTCTCTGTCTCTCTCTGTCTCTCTGTCTCTCTGTCTCTCTGTCTGTCTCTCTCTCTCTCTCTCTCTCTCTTTCTCTCTCTCGCTATATATATATATATATACATATATATATTTAAATAACAAATATTTTTAAGAACTATGCTAGATTTAAAAGATGCAAAAGGTGGACTGCTCGTGTTTCTAGATTAGGCATATTGAATTTGAAATTGGTCACCTAAATTTGTGGAGTTCTTAAAGCCAAGGAAATGTCATGTAAGATGCTTTCCCAGGAACCAGAGTATAACTGGTAGAGAAGGGTGACACTTCTCAGAATTCACTGCCACCCAGGATGCCTCCCACATATTCAGGGTGAAGCCCCGCCCCCTCTCTCACTGACACCTCTTGTTTAAATACCCTGTTCTTCTCTTTCCAAGATTAATGAGCAAATTGGCCAGTAATTACTAAACCTGTGCTTAAGGCTTGCTGAGGATCTCTGTCCAATTTAAAGGAGATTAATACATTAAATTAGTTTAACCACTTTGTCAAGAGCATTATTTTTGAAGATGTGCTCTTAGTACCCCAGAAATGGAAGTCAGGTGAGCCAGTACTCTGTGACTTGGCCACTTAACCTTACTGGCACTGTTTGCCACCCAATCAGCCACCAAACTTGTGTGTGTGTGTGTGTGTGTGTGTGTGTGTGTGTGTGTGTGTATGCATGTGTGAGTGTATTTGTATGGGTGTGTGAGTGTGTATATATGTGTATATACATATGTATGTGTGTGTGAATGGGTGTATGGATGTATAATATATGTGTGTGAGCATGTGCACTCATGTGTGTGTGCATGTATGAGTGTAAATTTGTGTGAGTGTGTGTATGTTTGCACATATGTGCTCACACATGATCTTGAGTGTGAATGCAGATTCACACTTGCCAGGTCACACATGTTGTGGTCAGAGGACAACTTCTGGTATTGGTCCTAATCTTCTACCTGGTGTAAAACAGGCTGAGTGCACAGGCAAGCTGCCTGCCTCACAGGTGTCTGGGGCAGCTCCTTTGTCCATCCCCTACCTCTTCCTAGGAGTGCGGAGATTCATAACTTGCACTGGTGTTACAGGTGGTTGTGAGCTATCATATGGTTGCTGGGAACTGAATCAGGTTCCTCTGCAAGAGAGGAAAACTGCTGAGTCATCTTTCCAGTCCCAAGCAGTTATTGATAATTACATTAAAGCATTGCCATTACCAGGGACATATGCCTACTACAAAAAATTTTACCTTTTATTTAAATAAAGTATCAGAACCAAGATATGTAGATTCTAGCCTCCATTTTATGCAATGTATTTATAATGTGTATTAAATCAGAGATTAATGATTAAAATTAAATAAATTTTAAATAAATCTTTTATAAAATTAAATAAAGTTCATGAGAGGAAAACAGAGGCACAACACCTTGGCTTCAGCTGAGAAGGAATAAGGCTATTTCTAATCCATAACAGGTTTGGAGGACAAGGGGTTGTCATGAGGAACATGAATCCTTTTTGCCTTAGCTCAGAAAATAGGAACAAAATGCAAAATTCATCAAAATCAACCAGTTGGCTTTTCTTTCTTCTTCTTCTTTCTTCTTGTTCTTGTTCTTCTTCTCCTCTTCCTCTTCTTCTTCTTCTTCTTCTTCTTCTTCTTCTTCTTCTTCTTCTTCTTCTTCTTCATGCACAAAGCAAAACATTTCGAAGTGCCTTGTTTGGGGCCAGGTGTGTCACTTGCAGCTGTTATCCTAGCATTCAGGAGACTGAAGCACATGGATTATTGTGATTCAAGGCCAGCCTGGGTGACACAGTGTGTTTCAGAGTAGCCAGGGTAATATTAAAATCATGTCTCAAGAAAACAGATTAAAAATCTTATACTTTTATTCTTCAACGTTACTTATGTTCATTTGTTATTCATTTGTTCCCAAGCCCAATATTTCATAACCGTATCTGCCCAGGCTTCCTGATGTTATTATGTTTTCTTTAAAGAGTAGCTGTCTGTCCAACACAAAGCTTTACAAGGGGGCTAGAGTAGAAATTACTTGTGCAGTGGAACTCTGACCTTGACCCAGTTCTGTGGCACGCTGGCTGATGGGAAGCAGGATGATTTCTGAGCCAACATAGATGCCAGGGAAAGATGGTGGGTGAGGGGGGATGTCTGAAGTGATGAGACTGATTCCATTTAATTCACCACCAGGAAAATATGAAAATGTCTGATCTGCTTACATGTGCACATGTGTGAGTTAATATATGTGTATGTGGACATACCATGGTGCAAGTCTTGGCCTTGCATCTTATTTGAGATGGAGGGGGTGTTTGTTTTCTGCTACCCCTGAACTTCTGGGGAGTGTCCACTGCATGACTTCCACCCCCTGAGTCATCCTCCAGCCTCCATAAGAAGGCTTTAAGTGGGGTTAGTTCACCGTTTCCTGAAGTCTTTGATAGATAAAAGCAAAGCTACAGGATGGGTAAGCTTTGACTAGGACACAAAGGACAGAGAACTGGACTGGTCTCCTCTGCGCTGGCAAGAAGCCTCCGGTCTTTGCCGATATTGATAGTTAGATTCTGTTTGGAACCCAGAAGCCTGGCTGTTCTCACACTGTAGCCCAGAAATCAGGGTCACAGCAGGCCTTGGTGTCTGGATGGCACAAGCCTATCTAAATGTAGTGTGCTGGCTGGCTGCTCCCAGCTTGGCGGTTCTGTTCTCCACTGACCTATGTGCTTAGCCAACGATTGCATCCCAAGCTTCTTCAACTACTACAGATTAACCATGCTCTTAAGATTTGTAGGCAAAACAGCACATTCTTTGAGCCAGTCATGGTGCCTTCTGTTGACAATCTTCTTTCTCTGTGGCCCACGGAGAGTTTGGGAACTGAAACCTGGATGCTGGGAGCTAGAAGGAACATTTCAGGATTTTTGATTGGTGGTTTGTTTTGTTGGGGGGAGGAGATGAGGCTCCCCATGGGATACATCTCTCCATATCCAGTTTGGTTTCCTTTAAAAGCGTAATTATGGAGTGAGCAAAAGTGTGTCCACTCACAGAGATGATAAGGCCAATCACCATGGAGTGAATGCCAGGGAATGAGGAAATCACCTTACCCTGCATCTTGCCTGAGCTTTACTAAAGCCCTGGAGGTAGGGAATCATTTGATTCTGGTTTACAGGCAAAGGCGGGGAGGAGGGCTGGGAAATAGATGCAGTGGGCAGAGGTGCTGGCATGCGGCTTCCAATTATGGAGCCTATGACTTTTTCCAACAGGAAGCACACTGTAACTTTGGCTACAGAGACAGAGTTCCATGCAAGGATTCCTTCATACAGTCTCACCTTGCTGCTGGTTGCACTAAATAATTGACCAAGGCTGGAAATGTTATTTTGTGATAGAATGAATGTTTAGCCCACGACTCTGCCTTCTAGCCACGGCACCAATAAAGAAGTAAATCGGGAACAAATTTTGGCTAGATGTACTGTAAGCTTAAGCCTAATTCACAGAACGTCTCCTCAGCCAGACATACTTACAGAAATGCAAGGATGGGTGGGAGCTGGCAGAAATGGAGACCTTCTTCCGTCCGCTTTTCATCTCACCCAGCGTTAACATTTGCACTCAGCCGCCATCTGCTTGCTTCTGCTGCAAGAGAAAGAAAATGTCAAATTTAACAAAGCAAGAGGTGCAGCTTGAGTTGAATCATAATGTATTTTTTTTCTTTTTCCCCTGGGATATTTAGACAGTGACATTACTTAATAATACCTCCTATGTTATTATCAATTTCCTACCAATGCTGCCGTTTCCAAAGGGAGAGGCGAGCACTCGGGCAAGGAGTCAAGTGCTCTACCCTGAAGCCTAAGGACACCTACATTTGAGAGCTAACATTTATTTAATTGCTGAAGTGGCCATGCTAAGTGCATAGCCTGACATAATATCAGCTGTTAAAAATAATGATTTTTTTTTTTTTTTTTGAGAAAGGAAAAGGTCTCTATACAAAAAAACAAACAAACAAAAAACCAGGGGCTGGAGAGATGGCTCAGAAGTTAAGAGCACTTGTTTCAGAGCGTCCAGCTTCAATTCCCAGCACCCAAGATGATGCTGTCCATACCTCCAGCTCCAGGGAATCCAACTTCTAGTCTCTGCGGGCACCGCACATGCGTGTGATACACAGACATACATGCAAGCAACAATATTCACACACATACATCAATCTGTATTACTTTTTAAAGAATGCAAAGACAGTCTGTTGTTAGAAGCATGAGCCCACGCACTTGAAGGTCCTCACCTGCGCAGGCTGGCCCAGTGGCTGGGCAGGCACTTCCTGCTATGACCTCTCAGCATTTTCCAAAGGGAAGGAGAGGAGCACGATGGTTACCTCACTCTTCCCTAGCCTTACAGACTGCATCTCTTAGGTTACTTTTCCCTGGGGCATCAAGGGAAACCATCTTACTGTGAGGCACGCCCTGACAGAGATCAAAGGGCAGAAGGGCAGTGAAAGGAAGCAGGCCTTTCTGGCAAGTGGCCCCTTCCTCCGGCTCTCACTTTCTTCAGTGTCCTGGCAGGGCCCCTGAGGTGATTCACTAGGTCACCATTACTAATGCTGTCATCTCACCTCTTCTGGCCTTACCTCCTCATGACCTTAGCATGCTACTCAGTTTTTTTCCTGCATCATTTTTATTTCCCATAAAATGAGAATAAATGACTGTTCCTCCTTTTAAACCATGTAAGCCAGGGTGAGTGGTAAGGCCCCTGAGTGCACACCCATCAACCTGGATTCAGAAAGAGCGCCTCATTTTCCCATCTGAGTACATCCAGCGTGGCTTCTGACCTCCTACCACATGGTCACCCCAGACTGCTTGTCTGGTGAAGAAGTCACACAGGTTCTCAGCCAGGGAATGATGCTTAGCATAGTAGGCACTTTTCCCATGACAATTACTGCAATTAAAACAACCCCCAAGGCGTGCCCAGAGGGCCATTCCCCAAGTGAGCCTAGATGCTTGTCAAGTTGACGATTTACACTAAACCATCACGTTAAAAAAAGAATGAAGGCCAGGCGCGGAGTGAAGGATTTAGTTCTCTGCTAAGAGGCCAAAAGAGTGGAAAGAAGGTTCAAGTAAATGAAAACGGCATTCAAGACCATGCAAAATGGGAATACAGAGAGGAAAGCAAAGACAGTGATGCGCATTGCCCGCTGCCTGCCATTCACAATTGGCCCATGTCTCACAAGAGGGGCGGCCAGCCTACCCTGACCTCCCATGCAAAGACCAAGCCTATTTGCAAAATAAACAAAATCAAATTAGACATAAGGGCTGAACCCATTATTGAGCTGGGGTGGTTTTTTTTTTCCAGAAAAGTAATAATTGGTAGCCAGTAGGAATTCAAAGCACAAATATGTATTAGAACTTAACTTTTTTTCTCAGTCTATCTACTTCATGAAGGCTGCAGTAAATAGCAATATCAGATCTCATTCTCTCTCTCTCTCCCCTCCCCCCGTGTGTGTGTGGTGTGTGTGTGTGTGTGTGTGTGGTGT
>NW_026131681.1:0-51011 GCF_903995435.1 Acomys russatus
GTAATGTGATCTTCTTTTGCTCAGTACATTATTTACTTTACTTTGACTTTAAAGGTGTGGTTGCTGTGAGATAATTGGGTCCTATTTTGCACAAACACACACTCACACACACACATGTCTCAGATGGTAGTAGTAAATTAGACAGTCTGAAGCAACCCCATTCCTAGAACCTTGGTTCCCACCAGCCTGGACCTGTGGCCTCTGTGTATGAAGCCATCCCCAGCACTCTTTGTAGTCTACATTTAAGAGAAAAATTCAGTTCATACACCTGCAAAACCATTATCTGTGAAACATAATTTAAGATACTGCAAAAGGATTAAATTAGAACAAATACTCATGTTTCAGAGTGAGCTAGAACCCTGGACAGAGTCAGAAGTTTTAGAGTTCAAGGTCTGCCTTGCTTAGTTGAGACCCTATCTCTTAAATCTCAAGAGAACAAAAAAAACAAACAGGAACATTCCCAGCTAATGACCAGTTCTCTTTAAAACCAAATTATACACACACTGAAAATTTTAAATTGGGCTGATCGAGGTGGGACACGCCTTGAATCCTAGCACTCTGGAGACAGAGACAGGTGAAGCACTGTGAGTTCAACACCAACGTGGTCTACACTGTGAGTCCAGGACAGCCAAGGCTAACACAGAGAGACCCTGTCAAAAAACAAAACGAACTCACAAACAAACAACCTAATAAAATTTCTAAATTGGAAATGGAGTGTTGCTTGGTGGTGAAAAGGCAAGCCCAGCATTCTAGAATCCTCTTGATGGAGGGAGTGACTTACCTGGTAAGAACACTGGTGACAAGGTTACTGTTGTCATCAAGGTCAGCAGAGAAACTCTAAGCTCGGGGAATCTGATGTTCTATTAAATCTCCTCTGAGCCTTTTATACACCTTCCAACTTGCCCCTCCTTATGGAGCCCCGCCTCCCATCCAGAAGCTCCTATCTAATTGGTCCAATGAGTCTACACCCACCCAACTCTAATGAACTTTGAAGTTGTCCTACTGTAGGTTGCTTGAAATAAAAACTGCTAATCTAGAATGTCAAGATTCTGATGGGTGTGGTGGTGGCACAAAGCTATAGTACCAGCACTTGGAAATCAGAGGCAGGCAGAACTCTCTTAACTCAAGGCTAGCCAGCTCTCGAAAGCAACTCGCAAGACAGCCAGAGTTACAAAAAGAAACCCTGCCTGGGGAAAACAATATATAGAGGCTCAGGTAGAGCTCTGAAAGAAGCAAGAGAATTTTATTCAGAGTACACAAACCAGTTCAGTCTTGATTTGCCTGTCTGTTCTCTTCTTTAATTTTGTTTGTCTTTTTTTCTTGGTTCCCCTGATGCCCCACAAGACATGTTTTCTATGGGTAGCCTTGGGTGTCCTGGACTCCTGTTTGTAGAGCAAGCTTACCTAGACCTTATATCTTCTATGTGCCTGCCTTTGCCTCCTGAGTGCTGGGATTAAAGGCTATGCAAGGATACCGGGCTCTGCCTTTCTGTTCTTCTTATCCAGATTCATTGGTGAATACAATTAGATAAAAATGTGTTGAGAGTTGAGCATTGTGGTGCAGGTCTTTAGACCAAGCTAAAAGGGGCTAGAGGCCAGGGATATCAGGAAGTTCTTGGCAAAACCTGAGTGTTGGATGAGAAGCCAAGTGTCCAGAGGCCTTATGAAGAAGGATTCCACATGTTGAATTGAGATCCAGAGCAAGAAAAAAAATTGAAGAAAAAAAAAGGCAGAAAAAAATACCCAAAAAAAACCAAACACTGAACGTACATATGATTTTGTTTACATTTTTGCCTATGGTATTATTGCCTACAGAGGAGTCTTGAGTGCCATTGTCTATCCTTCCCAACTTGAATGGGTTTAATTAGAGAGCCTGTGCTTTTGCCAACTCACCATGTCCCTGCCAGTGAGGAGGAGACTTGAGATTGTGTATTTTTCCCACCATGGCTGGCAAGTGCAAGTGATTCAGAACACTGCATAAACGTCACACACATAAAAGAACCTAAAACCCAAATTGTTAGAGCAAGAAACAGGAGGATTCTAGGTCAGTCTAATCCCTAAGGTATTTCAGGTTAGTCTACTTTAGGGAAATCAAGTAAAACAAGATTTTAAATGTCAGCCTGGTCTGGTGGTGCACACCTGTGGTCCCAGCTATCTGAGATGCAGAGAAAGTAGATCTCCGTGAGTTCAGGACAGCCTATCTAAAACAGGAATCCAGATTAGCCAAGACAACACAGAGGCATCCCTTTTTTATTATTTATTCTGTATTCTCCTCGCATGTGTGCTAGTATGCCAGAAGAGGCCACCAGACCCCGTTATAGATGGTTATGAGCATCATGTGGTTGATGACAATTGAACTCAGGACCTTAGTAAGATCATTCAGTTCTTCTAAACTCTGATCCATCTCTCTAGCACCAAAATTATTTTCTTAAAAAAACTAAACAATGTTCAGAATACTAGACAGCAGAATTTTTAATGTTAATCCAGGACAGCCAAGGCAACAGAGAGAAATATCTTTTCTATCAACAACAAAAAGCACCAAATCAACACCATTCCCCGAAGAGATTATTAAAGGTGTTCAGTGAAGGTTTTCCTTAGTGGTTCATTCCCACTGCACACGCCTTCTGACAATCGGTCACATTCCCAGGTCATCTATATTACATTTTGTTTAGTTAAATTTAGAGTTGTCTTTTCCATGCATCCAAGTCTACACTGGAATGTGATCTTTTTTGGTCATCACCTTACTTTTAGTTTTAAGCTATGGATGCTGTGTGATAATTTGGTCCTCTTTGCATACACACACACATACACACACACACACACACACACACACATATTTGGCAGTAAAAGTAAAATATATGGGCTGAACAAACTCTATATCTAGTTCCTTGGTTCCCACCAGCCTGGACCTGGGGCTTCTGTGCATGAAGCCATCCCCAGCACTCTTTGTAGTCTACATTTAAGAGAAAAATTCAGTTCATACACCTGCAAAACCATAATCTGTGAACATAATTTAAGATACTGCAAAAGGATTAAATAGTAAGAAGATTCTAGGTGGTATTCCAGAGTGAGTCTACAACTCTGCACAGAAGCAGAGGATCTAAAGTCCAAGGCCAGCCTTGCTTAATTGAAGCTCAGTCTCTAAAAAACTCAAGAGAACAAAGAAACTCACATGTACATGCCGATGTTCTCATAAACAACTTCTCATAAACCAAATTTTACACACATTAAATATTTTAAATTGGACTGAGTGTGGTGGCACACACCTTTAATCCTAGCACTCTGGGGTTAGAGAGAGGTGGATCACTGTGATTACAATGCCAACATAATCTACAAAGTGAGTCCAGGACAGCCAAGCCTAGCACAGAGAGACCCTGTCTCAAAAAACAAAACAAACAAACCAACAAAATTTCTAAATTGTAAATGGAGTGTTGCTTAGTGGAGATAAGGCTGATGCAGCATGGAAGAAGCCTCCTGATGGAGGTAGTGACTTATCTGGTAAGAACACTGGTGATAGGGTTACTATTCTCTTCCACGTCAGGCAGAACCTCCAAGCTCAGGGAATCTGATGTTGCACTAAACTTCCTCTGGGCCTTTATACACCTTCCATGTTGTCCCTCCATGTGTTGCCCCACCTCCCATTCAGAAGCTCCTATCTGATTGGTCCAATGAGTCGCCTCTCACTCATTTCAAATACAGTGAACAGAATGTCTAGATTTATTGAGTGTAGGGTACTTGACATTAGCCTTAGCACGTGCGATTAAAGGCAGGTGTATCTCTTTGATCTCATTGATAGCTTGGTATTCAAAGCAAATTCAAGGACAGTCAGGGATACATACGGAGAAATGCTGTGTGGGAATGGTTACCAACAAAGAAACAGTACAAGTGAAAAAGAAAGTGACATTTCCATTGGTATTTGATTGACTCATATTTTGTGTATCTACGTACACTTATTATGTAAGGTGTATTTTTGTGCTTGTGGTTTTAGTGACAGTATATGTATTTGTTTCAATGTGTGTTTTCTGTTGTGCTTTTTACTTGAGTCGTAGTGAGTTTTAGTCTAGCCGTTGGTTACACAGTGAGATTTCTGTCTCCAAACAGTGACAACAAGAATAAAATAAAACATCTTTTCCCAGTCTGTAGGCTGTCGCTTTGTTCTCTTGACAGTGTCTCCTCCCTTACAGAAGCTTCTCAGCCTCATGAGGTCCCATTTATTAATAGTTGACATTAAGGCCTGGGCCATTGGTGTTCTGTTCAGGAAGTTGTCTCCTGTGCCAATATGTTCCAGGCTCTTCCCCGCTTTTTCCTCTAAGTGACTTAATGTCTCTGGTTTTATGTTGAGGTCTTTAATCCACTTGGATTTGAGTTTTGTGCAAGGTGACAAATATGGGTCCAATTGCATTTTTTTACACATAGACCTCCAGTTAGACCAGCACCATTTGTTGAAGATGCTATCCTTTTTTCATTGAATGGATTTGGCTTCTTTGTCAAAAGTCAAGTGACCATATGTGTGAGGATTCATATCTGGGTCTTCGATTCGATTCCACTGATCAACCAGCCTGTTGCTGTGCCAGTACCATGCAGTTTTAATTACTATTGCTTTATAGTACAGTTTGAGATCAGGTATGGAGATTCCTGCGGAGCACTTTTTATTGTACCAGATTGTTTTAGCTATTCGGGTTTTTTGTTTTTCCATATGAAGTTTAGAATTGAACTTTCAATGTCTTTAAAAAATTGTGTAGGTATTTTGATAGGGATTGCATTGAATCTGTAGACTGCTTTTGGTAGGATGGCCATTTTTACTATGTTAATTCTCCCGATCCATGGGCAAAGAAGATCATTCCATCTTCTCAGGTCATCTTCAATCTCTTTCTTCAGAGTTTTGAATTTTTTTTCAAACAAGTCCTTCACTTGCTTAGTTAGAGTAACTCCTAGATATTTTTTATTGCTTGTGGCTAATGTGAAGGGTGTGGTTTTCCTAATTTCTTCCTCTGCAAGCTTGTCATTTGTGTATAGGAAGGCTACAGACTTCTTTGAGTTAATTTTGTATCCAGCTAATTTGCTGGCTATAGCATCCAATACAGCTCAGGAACTCAGACACAGGTTCATAATGGCAATCGAGTCAAAGGTCCCTTGAGAAGGACGTCATCAGATTTATATTTCAGACATACTAAGATTAACAGGCCTGAAAGACTCAGTGACTCACTCTCAGAACTATGCTTTTCATGTATTGCTAAAACTCAGTCAGAAGTGAGATTTTAGCCCATGGCACATGGCAGGTTGAAACCACAGGATTGCTGGGATTTCAAACCAATCCTTGGCACCATAACGAATTCCAGCTCAATCTTAGGTACACAGGGAGAGCTCATCTTGAAAGATTAAAAAACTAAGCACATAAACCCATCAAAATCAACTCAATCTTTGTGTCTTGGACTACTGAATGAGTTCGTGTCAATCCCTCCAGTCTAAGTTCTTTTTCTGGATGGAGATCTGCCGAATTCTACCTGTAAGAGATGTTTTTCTGAGAGGTCTCTGTCTGGGGGAGAGTGTCTCTCTAGGTTTCTTGTCATTATTTCTGCCTTTGTGTCCATGTTTTCCAGGATTCTTGTCCTGAAAATCAGTAACAGTCAGAGTCCAGGCCCCACCCACACTCCTGGAGCTGTCAGGTCAGAGGAGCTGAGTGTGGTGCACTTCATTAAATGAAAATAAGCACCACTAGGGTTGAGAGTGAGGGCAGGTAAAGACTCTGAACAAGAACATGGGTCTGTTGAGGAACCGCTTCCAGGAAGCTTCCCAGGGATCTTCAACTACAATGCTGCTGAATCATGTTTAGGGAAGTCGGTTTTTTTCACTTGTACCATGTGAGCCTGAGGTGGAAACCACTGTGCTTTTCTGCTTGACAATGGACAAGGAGCTAAACTACTGGGCAGTAGAAGAGGCCCAAGGTGACACCCACAGGCCTCAGACTACAAAGATGTTGAATTGTGTGTGCACTCAACAAAATGCACTGTCCTGGACATGATGCTCATTTGCATACACTGACTTTAGGACAAATGTGATCTGTCTAAATGTCGGTCCAACCACCAACACTCTACAGCACCATTTGTTAGATCCCATCTCTTGTTCTCTCCTTAGGTTCCTGAAGACTTATCAGTCACTCACTGTGAGCTCTCACAGTCATAGTTGAATCACCTGTCCCAGTGCCTGGACTTCTGTTATCTCAAAGCTCTAAAGCTGAGGGCTTCAGTGCTCTCTGCTGTATGAGTTGATCTTCTTGGAGTTCTCCTGGATAGACTCACAGATACCATGGAAACTCTAGGTTTGGAGCTGCATGGGGTCGGAGACCCTCACTTCATTCTGTCTTGCCTGCCCTGAGCCAATGGTCCCAGCTCATCAAGGTCAATATCTCTGATAATGACATCTCCATGCCTGTCCTGAAGGAGCTTCTGATCCACTCATCCAGCCTGACCCAGTCTATGCAGTTGTTGTCCCCTTCTCCCTGGAGTGCTGTGACAACATGGGTGATGTCTTCATTGAGAGATTTGCTTAACTATCTCCAGAGCTGAATAAAATCATCCAAAAGGCAGCACAAGACAGTCTCTTTTCCTATGAGTATCCACCAATAACATTGTACTCTGTGTATCCCGAGCTTGGAGCAGACTTTGTCTCTGTTGGAAGAAAATGGGGGAAGGTTGCTTCTGATATTGAGAACCTGAAGCCTAGTGTGGTAAGTGGATGAAGTCCTTAGTGGACATGCTGACATTAGCTAGGATATGTCAAGGTCCTCAAGGCCTCAGACAAATGGAGGCTGACTCTGTGCAGAAAGAACCAACTATTGCGTCCTTCCCCTAATTACAGAAGCTTGAGACTGTCCCCACTGAGTCCCCATCTTAAGTTAGGTACCCTCACCACAGCTGCATATAGCACTTGTACTATGTGTGTCTTCCACAGAGGACACTGCTCACTAGTTCCCAGCTTTTCTCTACCTGTGACTGTGGCCTCTTCCTTTACCATCACCCCAGTCAGCATAATTCTAAGGCTGTGCAAGATCTGCCAGCATAGAGACTGGGTTCTCATCAAGGGGCCCCAGAGCACCTTACTTCTCACTGTGTTTAATGTATTGGAAGGAAATTGTTGTGCAGCGGGTTCAGACCACAGGGACTGTGTTTCAAATGGGATGAGGGGACAGGTGTCGTAGATTAGAAAGACAATTGTTCAATTGTAAGTGATAGCTGGGAGACAGAGACACTATTATGAACTTGATAATGTTAATCCATGATATATTGGTGGGAGAGGATTGCCAAAATGACACTTTCAACGGAGCACCCATACCCTGGCACCCGGGAGGTTGCTGTGTGGTGTCTCGCAGAGTCACTGCCCTATTCAGCTGGTTTCCATGTACAAGGTAATGAGAGTCTTGTACTTTGGTGAAGGAAAGACACCGTGCTGTTTCATCAGCAGCTGAAGCTGTGGGACTCCTGCATTACATATGATGGAGTCAGATTGACATTCCATCCTTCTCCCAGGCTGGGTTCCTGCCACTTGTGTGTGGCTGCCCAGCCGGTTATGTGCAAAGAACAGTCAATCCACTGTGAGCAAGGGGACCTGCTCTCTTAAGAAAGAGGTTTTTATGGGATGGCAGGAAATTGAACTTCAGGGTGTTCAGGCAAAGGGGTGCTCAGTGTCCAGCAAAATGGCTGAAGCACTCAGTTCATAACAAAACAGAGCAAAGTGGGATGAGGTCATTTTCTTTCTTGGCTTCTTGTTTCTTTATTTTCCTTTTCTGTTTTAAATAGCATTACATTCTCCAGGCTGCCCTGAATTCATTATCTTTCAGTCTGGTCATCCTGGGTGCTGTGCTTGCTACCATGTATCACCAGGCCTGGCTTGTAAGCCACATCTCTGTGGGGCTTTATTCTTCAGTGCTCCAGCCTTCTTGCTGGCCACCTTCAAATTAAGTCCTCTGAGAGCTGAAAAAGTCACTCTCATCCTAAGGAGGAGATCTGCATTGCTGCTGTTGTTCTTGTTGTTGTAGCTCCAGACAGGGCTACACAACCTTGTCTATCCTGAAACTTGCTTTATAGCATAGACTGACCTTGATCTCAGAGGCCCACCTTCCTCTGCCTCCTGAATGACGGCATTGAAGGCATGCACTGAGCCTAGCTCTGTCACCTGCATCCTCACCCTTCAGTAGTGACAGTTGTCTGTCGGTGTGGCCTTCCTTGAGGCCACCCTTATGCTTCCTTTCTGCTTTACCACTAAAAACCAAGAGAAGAAATGTGCAGCATGCCATTTTCTTCATCTTCAGTTTCTGCTTAAGAGATAAAAATTTCTTGACGGGACTGTGGCTGTGTGCTGACTGACTGCAGGACCCTTCAGCAAGTATGCTCCACACAGAAGTAAAATGGGAACTCAGAAAACATGAAGACAAAGACATCTCAGACATATTCACCTCCTAATTAACACTTGTTGGAAGTGGGAGTTGGCATTAGTTACAATATACCAACTTCAGAGCTGCTATCTGAGTGAGAAGGGCACAGTGGGGATGCAGGCTATCTCTTTATACTTCCAGAACAGTGAGTTATATGTTGGCTAGCATGTGCTCTTCCCACGGCCGAACTCCTATGGCAGGAGAACATGTGCTAACACCACCCAACGGTTTTAGTCCTGTCCACCCTCAGAGAATAGGAGACACCACAACCTGGTTTCCTTGCAATGTGGCCACCGAGAACTCCCAATCCTCATGTGCCCTGGTCCTTCAAGGTGACTTACAATAAGGCAGAGAGTGGTGGCATTCCCTGTCAAGTGGGGTACAGTGTCCTTCCCTATTTTACCTCATCTCCTTAGAGCTTACTTGGTGCTGGAATGTAAAGTGTGCACCCCATGCTCAGTTCTTCTTTTTATAAAATTAAAAAAATGGCATATAGGTAGTGAGAGGACAACTGTAATCGAAACAGATCTCTTTAAGTTGGAGGCCAGCCTTGTCTAGAGCACTAGTTGTAAGACAGCCAGATTTATAGAGAATCCTTGTCTCAAGAAAAAAAGAAAACCTACAACCTCTTAAACTAACAAATTAACACTACTTCCTCAAAAAAAAAAAAAAAAAAAAACCAATCAACCAACCAAAAAACCTTTATATTTATCTTTGAACTAGAAGGTTCTAAATGAGATAACATGAATGTCTAAAAACAATTTTTAATGTAGGGTGTTTTTTAATGGGGGGGGTCCTTATTTTTGTTGGAAGACTTTTCTAAGTGAAGTCAGGAATTAAAGTGTGGGAAGTGTACAAGTACAATAGAGGTCTGGGTCTGGGCTAAGTGTTTCCAGGCTACTGGCCTCAGGGTGAAAGAATTGTAATTATGGCTCATGTAGATTTCCAAAAGAAGCAGGAGAATATTATTCAGAGCAACCAAATCAGCTCATGGTGGAATACATTAAACAGAAAATGTCTAGATTTCATTATTACCTATGGGAAGAGAAAGACAATCTAGTGTTTGCAGCAGGGGTGTGTGGAATTCTATGTAGGCAGAGCTTCACAGAGGTTCTGGGCTAAAACATGCATAGTGCAGAGAGCGGTGTGGGTGCCTAGAACATATAAATGAAAAATCTAGGTTGCTAGGTGCATTTTTGTTCTTTTTTTTTTTTTTTTTTTTTTTGAGACAGGGTTTCTGTGTGGCCCAGAATGTCCTGGAACTCACTCTGTGCACCAGGCTGAGCTCAAACTCCCAGACCACCACCTGTTGAGATTAAAGGCCATACACCCCCACCACTTGGATGCCACGTACATTATTATAAGAAGTTGGTATGCATGACTCAACCCAAATGTGAGACAAGCTAACTATACATTGTGGTTGTCTAACTCAAAGATATCTTCAACCCAACACTGTCCTTGCAGACAGGGAGAGAAAGACAGTTTTGCTTTTCCCAGAAGACACAGTCTTTCTGATGGGATTAGCTTTGCACACAAGCTTGGGAAACTGTAACCAAATATAGGAGCTATGGGCCAAGGCTGGAGATCTATATTGAGGTCCAGACCTGGTTAAATTAGATGTGTCCAAGTCTCAAGTCCAAGCTAAGGCTTTCTAGAATGGTGGTGTTGGGGCAACAGGGCCTTAATCACTCTGCACATCCCCAAAACCATGACTTTGTTCATCTAGAGTCTCTCTATCTGCCTTCACAGTCTGGGATCTTCCCAGGCAACCCTGAGCCTGAGTCAGCATTCACAAATATTACAACCTTAAAAATCTCATCAGAGGAACAAGGAATATTAGAGCGTTGGGATAATATCAGTTCAAGACTCTACAGTACTGGGCCACAGTGTGTTTGTATCCATGACCAGTGGCTAGAGGGCCATGTATATGGGAGACATAAGGCAGGGCATGGGCAGTGTTTGGGGCTGCATGGCTGCTCAGGGGAGAGAGATTCTTTAAGTTTCCCAAAGAGATAATGATGGAAGGCCTAGGTGAATTCATGAAAATTAGAGAAGGAAGAAGAAAGAAGCAGGAAGGGAAGAAAGGAACAAAAGAAGGAAGGAGGAAAAAGGAGTGAAGAAAGGAAGGAGAGAGGGTGGGTAGGAGGAGAAAACAAAGAAGAAGAAGAAAGTAGAAAGCAGGGCAAAGGGAAGGAGAAAGGAGGGAAGAAAGAAAAGGAAGGATGGATGGAGGAATCATTTGCAGATGTGCACACGTGTGTGTGTGTGTGTGTGTGTGTGTGTGTGTGTGTGTGTGTTTGTGTGTGTGTGTGATATTGCAGTGCTGTTTCTTTGCTGGATAGTCTTTAGTCACAGCCCTAAGTGAGTTGATGCTCATGATTGGCTGAGGTGAGGTATGCTTTTGTCATCAACCTTTATCAGAAATCACAATATAAATTTTGCATGTGCTTAATTTAAGTAGGTCACTGGTTTCCAAGGTCTAGCTCATAAGTATTGTTTTATTTGTGTTTTGTCTTAGAATGACTCTGTCAACTGTACTGGGTCTGGCCTAGAAACAACTACGTATCTGAGGCTGGCCCTTGAACTCCTGACCTTTCTGACCAAAGAATACTGGACTTGTGAACTATGCACCAAACACCAAGATTAGTTACTTTTTTAATATCCTGTGTTTCACATCACTTCACGAATTGACCATTTCTTTTTTCTTGAGTATTTATAAGAGGTGATTTCTAGTAATATATCTAAGTGAGGAAGGATGCTCACCATGAGCCCAACAAACACAGGCTTCAATCATGGGAACCTACATGATAGAATGAGAGAGAATCAACTGCTGTAAGTTGTCCGTGTACCTCTATTCTCTATCTATCTCTCTCTCTCTCTCTCTCTCTCTCTCTCTCTCTCTCTCTCTCTCTCTCTGTCTGTCTATTTCTCTCTCTCTCTCTTTTCTCTCACTCTCTCTTCCCCATTTCTCTCCAGTGTGTGTTTGTCTGTGTGTGCATATCTGGGTCTACCTCAATCTGTCTCTGTCTCTCTCTTGCAAACACAATGAATGTGAAAATTTCTAATCCTTAATTCTTTTAATTCTTTTTCACTGTCAATGGTTAAATTTGTCTTATTCTCCTCCTTCCCAGGCAACTTCTCTTGACCATGATATTTTACATTCATACACTGTTGGAAACGATCAGCTAAATTTTGCCAAGAAGTTTCAATCAGTGTCTGAAGGGATGACTCTGATCAAGAGCTGATAATGCAAGACAGGTGTTGAGCCCCAAAACAAGAGGCTTGAGATAGAGAGAGGATTTGGCATTTGTTTTGGCTGTTAAAGGAGAGTCTCTCCTAGAGAGAACTGCTCCAAGAAAGCTTCAAGGCTCTGGACTTCGGTTGAGGCTCTGGGCCTCAGCTGCTGTCCCAGGTTCGAGCAGCAACCTTGGTGAATTGAGGGTTGCTGAGGTCCTGATGACTACATCAGGAGAATTGTTCCTCAGAACTAATCTCCTTAAGGGTTCATTACTGTGTTTTTTAATCTCCTTTTCCTATTGTTTGGGTTAGTTGGGTTGTAAGTGTGGTACCCTCTGTTAGTGAGTCCATAATAAAGTATAGTTTTAAGAAAATTGAGCCTACAAGGTATGTTGCTTGTACTCCTTTAATCCCAGCACGTGGGAGGCAGCGGCAGGGTGGATCTATGTGAGTTCCCGGCCAGCCTGGTCTAGAAAGTGAGTCCAGGCCAGCCAAGACTGCATAAAGAAACTCTTACTCTGGAAAAAAACAAAAACAAAACAATATATAACAAAACAACAAACAAAAAAAAGAGCTGGCCATGCTCTTGCAAAGGACCAGAGTTTAGATCTTAGCATACTGGTCAGGCAATTCATATTTACCCTCTAGTCTCTAGGCATTACCCCTGACTCTGAGGGTGCTACAGTCATACCTGGAAAAAACCACACACATAAAACACATTATTAAAAATATAACAAAAACTTTTAAAAATAAACAATATTGAGTTTACCAAAATTAAAATGGTGAAAGAAAAATTTCCATTGCTAGAGTTTTCACTGGCTGTTATCACATGATCACCTGTCATGGTAATTGTTCCACTTTGTTACACCAAGTGCAGGAAGATCACACAAGATGTGCCTGAGCCAGATCATGTGAGAAAGAATGGCCTTGACATTAGATTTCACTTTTATTATTTCTGGTTTCTCCTATAAATTGACATATACATACATATATTATACATTGTCTTGTTTTGGTTGTAGACAGGGTCCTTCTGGAAAGCCCTGGCTGTCTTGATTCTCACTCTGTAGCCCAAGTTGGATTTCCACTCAGAGTTCCACCTCCTTGTCTCCTTTTGTTGAAATATAAGCTGTGCACCACCACTACTGGACTGCTTATTTTTTAGAGTTGAAATTTTAACTATGGTTTTTAACTTATTAGCACATAATAATATTTACAATAATACAGAGTAAATAATGTGGGTGTGGTTCCTTCAAACTATGCTATGCAGCAAGCTAAGGGCCTGCTATGCACCCTCAGCCTTTCATACACACTATAGGCTTTGGTTACATATTTTCATGAAATAAACATACAGAAGACTATGTATAGTAAATACACACAAGGATATAGACTTGGACCCTGAGGCTTTAGATTTACTACCTTTGCATTCTGCCAATCTCATGCTCTTATCTTCTATCCAATTATAAAAATGACCAAGAAGAACCAAAGACTAGCTTAAGGGTTTAAAATAACCTTGAATGCAAGATTGATTTACCATAGGGAAATGGACTCAATGCCAGCCAGGCATGACACTGCATATATACAATTACCAGCACTATGAAGGCCAAGGCAGGAGGCTATTTAGAGAGGCGAGAGCCAGCAGTGGACAACACAGCTGACTTAATCTTCTCAAGGATGAAGCTAAAACAGCTAAGAGACAGAGTGTTGCCTGCATGCCCCAGCATCTGGGCTGTATCATCTGAACGCAAAATTAATAGACAATCAAACCGAATTGGGCCTGGCGGTGGACACCTTTAATTCCAGCATTCCAGGTACAGAGACAGGCAGATCTCTGTGAGGTGGACATCCTGGTAAAGATATTGATTTCCAGGACAGCCACGGCTACATAGAACTGATTAAAAAGGAAAGAAGAGAAAGGAAATGAATCCACTTTAGTCAGGCATGCTGGTGTCTGTAATCCCAGCAGCACTTGGAAAGTGGCAGGAGAATTGGATGGAGTAGAGTGTGAGAATCCACCTGAAAACACTAACAAAAGAAATCAGCTGATTACAATTAACCTTATCATGAAACATCAAATAACATTTTATTCAAAGAAGAACAGCATTGACAAAATCCCCTCACCCACTCAGGGTTTCTTTTATTTATTTTATTTTTAAGACAAGATCTTATGTATTTCCAGTCTGGCCTCACACTTACAATATAACTTAGGTTGCCTTGATCTTTTGATCTCCCCACAATTTACCCCTCTAAGCTGGAGTTACAATGTGGGTCACCAATCTGCTTTTTACAACTTTGTTTTCAGCTCATAGCAAAGTGAAGAAGAATGGTTCAGTATGGTTAACTTGATTCTTTGAGGCTATGCAAGCTGTGTGGTTGAATGTGAAGGATATCATTTTTTCATTTTACTGCTTGTGTTTGTTTTCTTTTGTTTGGTTTAGTTTTACTGTTGTTGTTGTTGTTGTAGTTTGTTAAAAAAAGGGTGGGGAGGAAGCCTTCAGGAGACATGGGTTTTGCTAGTTCATACCCTCAGGTCAGCTGATGTAGGATTGGTAGGGATCTCTGAGATCTTCTAGGAACAGTGAGTGTGTTCAAAGCTACCTCCTATAAGTTATTCAAGTGAGGAGGAATGGAGATATGGATTGCATTCCAGATCCAGCCTTTTGTTTTTGTTTTAGTTTTCCTTTTTTTGTGGTGGTGGTGATGGTGGCAGTTTGTTTTGTTGTTTTTGTTTTGTTTTTTTTGACACAGGCTATCTCTCTGTAGCCTTTGCTGTCTTGTAGCTCTCTGTAGACCATGCTGGCCTTGAACTAACAGATATCTGGCTGCCCCTAACTTCTGAGAGCTGGCATGAAAGGCATGTGCCACCACACTGAGAAAGTCTTTCTTTTTCTTTTACATTGAAGACTAGTGGGCCAGCTGTGGTGGCACATGCTTTAATCTCAACGCTTGGGAGACAGAGGCAGACATATTTCTGTGAGTCTGAAGTAAGTCTGGTGTACAAAGTGCTTCTGTGATACCCAGAGATAAAACAGAGAAAGCTGTCTCAAAATAACAAAAACAAACAAACAAACAAACCAAAACATAAGAATAGAAATGAAGGTGGGGCACACCTCCAATCCTAGCACTGAGGAAATGGTCACACTGAGAAACCCTGTCCTGAAAAACAAAAACAGTAATGACAACAAAAGTGTAATACAATAGAAACAGACAAAATATTAGAAAGAATAAATAATTCACAGAGGTGGATTTTGGAAAGGTAAACAAGACTGATTTGACCCCACCCACCAAAAGTGGGTGTGTTACAGCCATCTGCCTTGAATGTTGGCAGCACTATGTCTATGACATGAGTCCAGATGTTATCTATGTTGGCAGTAGATCGGAGAAGGTTGCTTCTAGATGCTAAGAAATCAAAGACTAAAGGAATGACGTTCATCACACCTCTGAGTAATTGTGGCTTCAACATAGTTTGATGCTTTGAATCAAAATGGTGATCAGGGGATTCACCCCACAGGGGTGAATTGACATGAAGAACAAGAAGATAAGAAAATGTGTCTTTGGAATCAGAAAGACAGTTGTGCATTTCTAAATGAGCCTCTAGCGGGACAGCACCATCAGTAGCTTCCCAATGTTATAAATAAATGGTCAATTTGAATGTTCTCCTCTGGTGGCCTATTCAATACTGACCTTGGTTTGAGGTTTACAGACATGGTGAGCTGTGACTCCATGAGGTATGATGAAGGAAATTATAGTCCAGGAGCTGTTGGCATTAAGATGAGCTGAAGTCATTCATGACGTGGTCTCCCCCTCTTGAATTTCTATTCTTGGCTTCTTGGTGGGGTATGGTGCACAAGGAAGACAGAGGAGGAAGTCAGAACCCCTGACATTGTTGTTCCTGTCAGCTGTGTGCCATCATGTGACTGCTAGGAACAGAACCTGCATCATCTGGAAGAGCAACTTGCACTCTTAACCGCTGAGCCATCTTCCCAGCCAATGCCAGACTCTGAAGGCATCCATTAGGGATATCCTGAGTCCCCTTGTGCTGCATGTCACCCTTGATGACTACAGGAGGGAGCTTTTAGGTGGAATCCCATAAGATTGTATGTGAACATTTGTGACTGAGCTTGGCAAAAATGAAGGCAATGAGATTCTGCCTCCGAAGTGCTAGGATTAAAGGCATTTGCTACCACTGCCCAGCCATTTCTATCTTGTTTTTAACACTCTTTCAACCTATGGACTTTCGACTTGCCTTTCATCCCCTAAGTTTGTGTTCTTTAAGATTTTTTATTGTATTACACTGATATTCTTTGTTTTTTTGAGAATGAATTTCTCTGTGTAATAGCCCTGGCTGTTCTGGATGCACTTTGTAGATCAGGCTAGCCTTGAACTCACAGAGACCTGCCTGCCTTTGCCTCCCAGTGCGGGGCTTACAGCTGTGAGTCACTGCATGAGGCTACACTGATACTCTTATTTTTTGAACTTGCCTCATGCAAAGACCACTTTCAAAGTGTCCAGAGGATGTGGGTTGTAGTGTGTTTTAATTCCCTTTAGTTCTGGGAAATTCTTTCAGTGAGAAGATAAATCTTCTGTTAGAGCTGGCAAGATTTTGTTTTTTAGATTAGAAACCAAACTCACAAGAAACAAAATGAAAAACCAAAGCCACACTGCATCTCTCTGAGCAGCCATATTCTAAGGAATGCAGTATATGTGTCTACACTCTGCTCCTGGCTACACTCTGCTCACTGCTACACTCTGCTCCCGGGCTGGGAAAATCCCAGGAAAACTGGAGGATTTGTCTTGAGAACCACCAGCTTAATATATGAGACTGAAACTGTGGGCAGTGTAACTCCAGGCTGGAGCTGCTAGCCTAGGAAAAACACAGGAAAAACTGGTGGTTTAGACCTCAGACTGACCTGCAAGTTCTGAGAATGCCTTAGGGGCTGGAGACTAAGGAAGAAATGAGCATAAAAACTAAAACCCAGAGCCAAGGTTATTTGCATGAACTGCACCCCATGTCATCCTCTCTGACCATCTGTGAACCCGCTGGTCCAGGTGGAACAATGAGCCGATCTTGGGCCCATTGGCACAGGGCGAATGGAGAGAGTGGATCAGGGTCCCAACGTCAGAGACAGCAAGATGACTAGAGGGCAGTGCAAAGCCATACACAACAAAAACCAAATAATAATAATAATAATAATAATAATAATAATAATAATAATAATAATAATAATGCATCTCCAGATACCAACTATTCCAATGAAATCAACCCAAGAACTCAATCACAATTGAAACATTTAAAAATGGCCTCCAATCCATAGTAATGAAGATGATAATGGAGGAAAGAAATAAAACCTGAAAACAAATGCTGGAAGATACAGCCAAACAGATTGAAGACATTAAAGAGGCCTATAGAGAGGCACTGGGAAAAAAATCCAGGAATAGACAAACAAACAATCAGATGAAGGAAATCAATAAAACAGTTCAAGAACTGAAGGCCCATAGAAACTCAGTGGAAGAAACTCAGGAAAATAAAAATAGTCAGATGAAAGAAATCAATAAAACAGTTCAAAACCTGATGATGAAAATGGAAACAATGATAAAAAACCACAGACATAAGAAAGCCGGGAACAAGAGAACTCAGAGAAGCAGACAAGTAATGCAGACCTAAGTGTCTTGAACAAAATTCAAGAGATGGAGGAACGAATCTCGGCAGTAGAAGATACTGTGGTAGAGCTTGAAACAACCATTAAAGAAAATGCTAACACTGAAAAATTCTTGACACAAAACATCCAAGGAATCAAGGACACCGTGAAAAGATGAAATCTGAGGATAATAGGAATTGAGAAAAGAGAAGGTGCCTGGTTCCAAGGCCCAGAAAATATCTTCAACAAAACCATAGAAGAAAACTTCCCTAACTTAAGGAAGGAGGTGCATATAAATGTATAAGAGGCGTATAGAACATAAAATAGAATTGACCAAAAAGAAAATCTTCCTGCTACATAATAATCAAAACACAAAATATACAGAATAAAGAACAAATATTAAAAGTGGCAGGGGAAAAGGGTCAATTAACATTTAATGGCAAACCTGTCAGAATTATACTTCTCAGCAGAGACCATAAAAGCCAGAAGGGCCTGGACAGAGGTCCTGCAAGTGCTAAGAGACCACAGATGCCAGGCAAGACTACTCTATCCAGCTAAACTTTCAATAATCATTGATGGAGAGAAAACAAGATATTCCATGATAAAAACAAATTTAAACAGTACCTAACCACAAATCCAGCCTTACAGAAGTTACTAGAAGAAAACTCCAACCCAATGCGACAAACTGCAACCAAAACTACATGGGAAGTAGATAACTACATCGTTGCAAACACACACACACACACACACACACACACACACACACACACACAAGCACTCTGTTGCAACCAACATCAAAAATCAAGGGACTTAACACTCAGTGGTCACTAATATCTCGCAACATAAATTTTTTTCAATTCTCCAATAAAAAGACACAGACTAACTGAATGTGGTCTTCATTTTTATTTTATCTCCCTGTGAACTTTTACCTTCTAATCTGGATCTCCTCCATCATAGCCAGCCCCAACACACAGACTTATTGTTCTGTGTCCTCTTGAGGAGACAGCCCTCTCCTGGTTTCCATTGATCAGTGCACAGAAGTAACATTCCTCCCATCACTATCAAAAAATATTAAGTCTGGGCTCAGCTCTGAAACTCAAAGTTCATGATTTTTAGGGCAGTTACAGGCATAAGAGTCATTCACTCGAGCTGCCTGATAGTAAAGATGCCACAGTGCTCACAATCATACTACTATCCAAGGATGGTTCTGTTCATGGGGTGAGTTTCTTTTTAATTAAATTATTTTTATTTCATGTACATTGGTGTTTTGCATGCATTTAAATCTGTGTGAGGGTGTTGAATTCCCTGGAACTGGAGTTACAAGTAATTATGAGCTGGCATGTGGGTGCTGTGTATTGTACCAGAGCTCTCTGGAAGAGCACTCTGTGCTCATAGCTGCTGAGCCAACATTCCAGACCACAGAGGGTGATTTTCCAGAGACCTTCACAGTTTGTAGATTGTACAGAGTTAGCAGGAATCACAATGACATGTGAGAACAGCAGGATTTGTTTTCTAAATAACTGTCTATGAAAGTAGATTGTAATTAAAATTATTTTATTGGTACTGTATACAGAAACAAAAGGAGTAAAAATGCTTGTCTTGGGCACTCTGTTAACTAGATAATGACAGAGCTCACAACTGAACAGTTAACAACCAGGTCTCAGGTCAGTCAGATTTCTTGGAAGTGACTTTTACTTGAGCCTTTTCAAAATGTGCACAGCACCTCCAATCTCAGTATTCTGAAATGTAATCCCCTGTTGTTTTCCAAAGCAGTCTTTTCTTTTCTTCTTCTTTTTTTTCCAAGATAGGGTTTCTCAGTGCACCCTTGCTGTACTAGACTCATTTTGTAGACCATTCTTGCATCAGACTCAAAGCCTCCCAACTGCTGGGATGAAAGGCATGCACCACTACACTGGGCCCAAACCAGTCTTTTTAAGAGAGCTGGTCTGCATTGTTCAGTTCAGTTTGGCAATTCCGGTTCACATAACCGACAGCACAGACAAAGAGCTGGATGTAAAGAAGAGAAGATAATGTCCTAAATGACTTCAATGCATCTTGATACCAATAGGTCTTGGACTTGATCATGTTTGATGAGGTCACAGGACGTCCTGACTATAAACCTAAAACTGAGGTCAATGACTTAGTAGCACCACAAGGAGAGCATTCAGGCTCATAGACTGACCATATATTAACAACCTGGGGATTCCACTGGTAACCCTATCCTAATATAGGAACATTTAGAAATGGATAACTATCTTTCTGATACCATAACACACCTGTCGCTTTCCCTATTGTTCTCCTTGTCACACCAATTACTATGTTCTGAATAACAACTTTGATTCCAATTCACTAAACTGTGTCTAAAACAACGTGTTCTGGGCTTCTTGACTTTGAAATCTCAGCATCCAGAAGGAACCTTCAATTTATTGCCAACATGGACAAAGTTTGGTCGTCATGTCATAGATACAGCACTGATGACATCTAAGGCAGACAGATGTGATGAAGGTAATTGTAGTGGATTGCCTTTTGGCCATCAGTATGTCCAGGAGCTCAGGACACATTTGGGCAAATCTGTCCACAAGGATATAATCCAGGTGATCATAGCACTCCTGAGGGGCAGTTGGTGTACTGTTCAGGAAGTTTGTTTCCTGTGCCTATGTGTCCCAGGCTCTTCCCCACTTTTCCTCTAACTGAATTAATGTCTTTGGTTTTAAGTTGAGGTCTTTAATCCACTTGGACTTGAGTTTTGTGTGTGGTGACAAATAAGGGTCTAATTGCATTTTTCTACATGTAGACATCCAGTTAGACCAGCACCATTTGTTGAAGATGCTATCCTTTTTCCATTGAATAGATTTGGCTTCTTTGTCAAAAATCAAGTGAGCAAATGTGTGTGGATCCATCTCTGGGTCTTCGATTCGATTCCATTGATCAACCAGTCTATTGCTTTGCCAGTACCATGCTCTTTTAATTACTGTTGCTCTGTAGTACAGCTTGAGATCAGGTATGGAGATTCCTCCGGAGGATCTTTTGTTGTATAGGATTGTTTTTGCTATTCTGGGTTTTTAATTTCTCCATATGAATTTGAGAATTGCTCTTTCAATATCTTCAAAGTATTTTGTAGGTATTTGATAGGGATTGCGTGAATCTCTAAATTGCTTTTGGTAAGATGGCCATTTTTACTATGTTGATTCTCCCAATCCATGAACAAGGTAAATCCCTCCATCTTCTCATGTCATCTTCAATCTCTTTCTTCAGCGGTTTGAAGTTTTTTTAAGTAAGTCCTTCACTTGCTTGGTTAGAGTTACTCTTAGATATTTTATATTGTTTGTGGCTATTGTGAAGGGAGTAGTTTTTCCTAATTTTCTTCCTCTGCCTGTTGTTATTTGTATACAGGAAAGTTACTGACTTTATTGGAGTTTATTTTGTATCCTGCTAATTTGCTGAAGGTGTTTATCAGCTGTAGGAGTTCTCTGGTGGAATTTTGTGGGTCACTTATATACACTATCATATCATCTGCAAATAAGGATAATTTGACTTCTTCCTTTCCCATTTGGATCCCTTGATCTCCTTTTGCTGTCTTATTGCTCTGGCTAGAACTTCAAGAACTATATTGAAGAAATAAGGGACAGGGGGCAGCCTTGTCTGGTTCCCGATTTTAGAGGAATTTCCTTGAGTATCTCTCCTTTAATTTAATGTTGGCTGTTGGTTTGCTGTATATGGCCTTTATTATTTTTAGATAAGTGCCTTGTATTCCTGATCTCTCCAGAACTTTGAACATAAATGGGTGTTGCATTTTGTCAAATGCTTTTTTCTGCATCTAAAGAGATGATCATGTGGTTTTTCTCTTCATTTGTTTATATGGTGGATTACACTGATGGATTTCCGTATGTTAAACCATCCCTGCATGCCTGGAATGAAGCCTACCTGGTTATGGTGAATGAAGTCTTTGATATGCTGTTGTATTCGCTTTGCGAGAATTTTGTTGAGTATTTTTGCATCAATGTTCATAAGAGAAATTGGTCTGAAATTCTCTTTTTTGTTGGATCTTTGTGAGGTTTAGGTATCAATGTGACTGTGGCCTCATAGAAGAATTTGGTAATATTCTGTCCATTTCTATCTTTTGGAATAGCTTGATTAGTATCGGTATTAGCTCTTCTTTGAAGGTCTGGTAGAATTCTGCACTGAAACCATCTGGCCCTGGGCTTTTTTTGGTTGGGAGACTATCAATGGTTGCTTCTATTTCTATAGGTGAAATAGGGCTATTTAATTTGTTTATCTGGACTTGGTTCAATTTTGGCAAATGGAATCGGTCAAGAAATTTGTCCATTCCGTTAAATTTTCGAATTTTGTGGCATAAATGCCTTTAAAGTAGGTTCTTACGATTCTTTGTATTTCTTCGGTGTCTGTTGTTATGTCTCCCTTTTCATTTCTGATTTTGTTAATTTGGATTGCGTTTCTCTGTCTTTATTTAGATTGGCTAATGGTTTGTCTATCTTGTTAATTTTCTCAAAGAACCAGCTCTTGGTTTTGTTGATTCTTTGGATTGTTCTCTTTGTTTCTAATTTATTGATTTCAGTCCTGAGTTTGATTATTTCTAGGCATCTACTCCTCTTGGGTGTTTCTGCTTCTTTTTTTTTTCTAGAGCTTCCAGATGTGTTGTTAGGTTGTTAATGTGGGATGATTCCTTTTTCTTTTTGAAGGTGCTTAGTGCTATGAATTTTTCTCTTAGCACTGCTTTCAATGTGTCCCACAAATTTGGGTATGTTGTTCCATCATGTTCATTGAATTTCAGGAAGTCTTTATTTCTTCCCTTATTTCTTTCGTGACCCATGTGTCATTAAGTAGAAAGTTGTTTAGTTTCCACGTGTTAGTATGCTTTTTGCTATTTCTGTTGTTGTTGAAGTCCAGCCTTAGACCATGGTGATCTGATAAGATACAAGGTATTATTTCAATCTTCTTGTATCTATTGAGGTTGCTTCATGACCAACTATGTGATCAATTTTAGAGAACGTTCCATGGGGTGCTGAGAAAAAGGTATAATCCTTTGCATTTGGGTGGAAAGTTCTGTAGATATCTGTTAGATCCATTTGATTCATGACATTGGTTAATGAGGTTATTTGCCGGCTTATTTTTTGATTCAAAGACCTATCCTTGAGTGAATGAGGGGTATTGAAGTCTCCCACTATTAATGTGTGGGTATCAATGAGTGGGGCAAGCTTTGTTAATAACTCTTTTACAAATGTGGGAGCCCTTGTATTCGGAGCATAGATGTTCAAAATTGTGATGTCTTCTTGGTTGACTTTACCTTTGACGAGTACGAAGTGACCATCCTCATCTCATTTGATTAATTTTGGTTGAAAGTCTATTTTATTAGATATTAGAATGGCTACCCCAGCTTGCTTCTTGTGACCATTTGTTTGGAATATTTTTCCCCAAACTTTTACTCTGAGGCAATGTCTGTCCTTGTGGTTGAGGTGTGTTTCTTGAATGCAGAAGAATGTTGGGTCATGTTTATGCATCCATTCCGTTAGTCTGTGTCTTTTTATTGGAGAGTTGAGACCTTTGACGTTGAGAGATATTAATGACCAGTGATTGGTAAGTCCCTTCATTTTTGGTATTTGTAACAGTTGAGATTTTGTGAGGTTGTGATTTTGCAATGGTATATTTACCTATTTCCTATGTAGTTTTGGTTGTAGTTTGACCAGTTGGGGTGAAGTTTTCCTTCTAGTAGCTTCTGTAAAGCCGGATTTGTGGCTAGGTACTGTTTGAATTTGTTTTTGTCATGAAATAACTTGTCTTCTCCGTCAATGGTTATTGATAATTTTGCTGGATATAGTAGTCTTTCCTCGTATCTGTGTTCTCTTAGGGTTTGCAGCACCTCTGTCCAGGCCCTTCTGGCTTTCATGGTCTCTGCTGAGAAGTCAGGAGTAATTCTGATAGGTTTGCCTTTGTATGTTACTTGGCCTTTTTCTCTTGCCACTTTCAATATTTTTTCCTTATTCTGTATATTTTGTGTTGTTATTATTATGTGGTGGGAAGATTTTCTTTTCAGGTCTATTCTACTTGCTGTTCTGTAGGCCTCTTCTATGCTCGTATGCATCTCTTTCTTCAAATTGGGAAATTTTCCTCCATTATTTGATTAAAGATGTGTTCTTGTCTGTGGAGTCGGCTGTCCAGTCTCTCCTGTATCCCTATTATTCACAAGTTTCATCTTTTCATGTGGTCTTTTAGTTCTTGAATGGTCTGTGTTAGGAACTTTTCAGATTTAGCATTTCCCTGAATGGTTGTTTCCAGTTCTGCGATTGTATCTTCAAGTCCTGATATTCGTTCTTCCATTTCTTGCAATCTGTTAGATAAGGCCACCTCTGAGATGCTTGCTTTCCTCTTTGCAGACTCTTGATCACGTTTTTCTTCTGTGTGTTCCTGCATGATAGCTTCCATTTTTATCTTCATGTCTTGGACTGTTTTAATGATTTCCACCATCTGGTTATTTATATTTTTCTGAAATTCTTCAAGTGCCTCTTTATATGACTCTTGCAACTCTTCAGCCCTCTTGTTTGCCTCCTCCTGCATTTGTTTACAGATTTTATTTGTTTCTTCCATTATCATCTTCTTTACTAAGGACTTGAGGTCATTTTCTTGCCTGTCCATTGCTGTTAGCTTCTCTAGATTGTTTTCATTGGGAATGTTGGGATCCGGAGATGCCAAACTGTTTTGGTTTTTGATAGCATTCTTACGCTGTCCTCTAGTCATTTTGATGGCTCTGATGTTGGAAGGTATTTTGTAGTGACCTTTGCTGGTTGAGAGTGGTTAATTGATGACTGATTATAGGTCAGGTGCTCTTGCCTGTGGGGATCAGGGGGTATTTTTGTGGAACAGGTAGGTGATCCGGTTTCACTCCTGGTGATTTTCCTCTGCCCCCTGGGCTCCAGGCTGAGCCAGCCAAAGCAGATATCTGTTTGGACTTTACTGCTGTAATTCAGATCAGCAGTCTTGAGACCTAGAATAAGGTCTGCACACAAACGTTCTGGCTGAGTAGGTTGATCCCAGCTGCCTGTCCTTCCTGTGGCTTTGTAGTCAAGACCCCAGGTAGATCAGATCTTCTGGGGTTGTAGCTGTCTTTTAGCTCTGCCTCTATACCCTGTAGTAGTGCCCAACCTCTCCCAGTACTATATGCCTGGAGGGACCAAGGTCACTCTTGGTCAGCAATTAGGCACTGCAAGCAAGACCCTCTTTTCATCTCCCAATAATGTGAGAGTGCCTGCCTTGCTCAGGCCAGGATCTCCACTGGACTCTCTCATTTACGGAGCAGGGAGCGCAGTGCCAGGGCCTTGTGGCTGGGCAGTTAGTAAGACTGGCTCTGCAGAGCTCTGGCGGCCGCTCGCGGAACCAAATCTTTCCGCCTGGGTATGTTGGTCCCCTCACACTCTCGGTTAGAAATTAGACTCTGCAAACACGACCCATCCACGTCTCGTCTCCCGATAATGTGAGAGTGCCTGCCTTGCTCAGGCCAGGATCTCCTGCTGGGCTCACTTGTTGGGAAGCATGGAGCACAGGGCCAGCTCAGCTGGTCTCTCTCATTCGGGGAGCAGGGAGTGCAGGGCCAGAGCCTTGCAGCTGGGCGGTTAGTAAGACTGACGTTGCAGCACTCTGGTGGCCGCTTGCAGAACCAAATCTTCCTACTGGGGTATGCTGGTCCTTTCACAATCTAGGACAGCAATTAGACTCTGCAAACACGACCCATCCACTTCTCATCTCTGGATAATGTGAGAGTGTCTCCGGATAATGTGAGACTGCCTGCCTTGCTCGGGCCAGGATCTGCAGCTGGGCTCTCTCGTTCGGGGAGCAGAGAGCGGGGAGCGGGGAGTGGAGCGTAGGAACAGTGCCTTGCGGCTGGGTAGGAACAAAAGCGTTGCAGAGCTCTGGTGGAAGCCCGCAGAACCAGATCTTCCCGCAGCGCTAATAAGTTCAGCTATAGCTCTAGGCAAGACCCACATCTCCCGATGGGTCTGTGGAAGCAGTTCAAGCTGATTTCTCACTGCCACTGTTTGCAGGCTCAGTCCACTGTGATTGGTGTTAAGTTTGGCCTCGGATGGCCAGCGAGCTGTAATCCCACTATAACAGTCTCTGTTGGGCCAGGCCACCTGTGTTTTGAGCCGGCCTAGGCAGGTGACCTCTACAGTTTAGGGTGGTGTGGAAGGAGTAATCCTAGGGCAGATTCACCCTCTTCGCTGAGAGTCCTCTGGCTGGGGACTCTGGAAAAACCCCTCCCCAAACAGCGAGTCTGTGCTTTATATACAGGCTGCAGTTTGCATGTGGATTCTGTTTCAGAATTTGGGGAGTGCGTTTAGCACCTCCAGGATGTTGCTTGACCCAGGGGGGTAGGCCCCCTGTTTGGTCTGTGGCCTTTGGGGCCCCACTCACCTACAGTTCTCAAAGTCCAGCAATCTGTTGCTCCTCTTATGTCTCTGGTCTCCACGAAGTAGATCAGATACGTGGCTTAATGGTCGGCGCCATCTTGGAATCCAAGGAAACTTATAAAGGTGTTTAATTTGGATTATGGTTCCAGAGGCTTATGGGGTCACCATGAAAGTGTCATGGCAACTCGAGACACACACGGCAGTAAAAGGAGGAATCTCGGAGTTTACAGCCTCAACATACAGCAGTAATGAGAGTAGAAACTAGAAACGTTAAGGATATTTAAACTTTCAAGCTCACCCCAAGTGACATATTGCCTCAAGCAGGGCAGATTTTTCTAAATCTTCCTAAGTGAAACCACTAGCTGAGAAAGATTGATTTATCTGACTTTGCCCTACATGGTTGCTTTCTGCTACAAGCTTCAACACCCTCATTACAGGAATGAATGAGAAATGAGAAAAACATTCATGAGTACACATCTATTTCTTTAACAATTCTTTTCATTTTAATCATGTGAAATAAGTGTGTTTGTCTCTGTGTGGGTACATGCATGTGAATGCTGGTATCCCAGAAGATTAGAACATTGGATCTTCTTGTAGCAGGAATTTCAGGAAGTTGTCAAACCTTGATGTTGGTCCTAGGAGTGAATTTGTATTAACTCCTTGGCCATTTCTCTAGCCCTGTAAATATTTTGAAGTCTTTTTATAAGATCTGGATATTAGGAATAAGAAAGAACTCATACACTATAATTTTAATTATTTGTAAAGAGTGTAGACGTAAGAAATAAGATGAGTGAAACATAACCTCTGTAAAGTACTGTCTTCTTTTCAGATTTTAAACACATTTCAGCCAAGCATAGAGGAAACACGGGACAATTTGAATAATAAATTCTATTCACAAATGAAAACACTATACTGTTCTCTTTCTCCTTTAGTGTATTAGTTTATTCTTAGGAGAAAACACTTGCTCGTGACACTTTTCTCAGAACCACAAATTGATGTCAGAGTTTGTATCATTGTATAGTTGTTGACTTCTAATCTTCATGACCTGAGCTCGATCTCTGGTAGACCCATCTTACTGCTACATTTTTCTCATTTCTACAGTATCATTGTTTGCCAAAACCATACTGCCTTCTTTGAAAAATCTTTTTTAATTTTTTTAATTCTAAGATTCTGGGATAAGCCATTTTAAAAAACACCTCATCTGGGCTTAGATGTGTATACCTTTAATCACAGCACATTGTAGACAGTGTCAGGCCATTCTCTCTGTGTTGGAGGCCAGCTTGGTCCACAGAACGACTTCTAAGACATCCATGGCTCTTAAGAGGTATTCTGTTAAAAAAAATTCCAAAAAGAAAGAGCACATGTCAAATTATGGAAAATGTCCTAATATGATCTGTGTTGACAATAAAAACAAATATGTTAAAAAAAAAAAAAGAACTCACATGTTGGAGGGAAAATAAAACAATGAAAATAAGTAATGTGGAGAGTCCATTCACAGAGTAGTAGAAATCCATTGAATCCTTCATCAAGTGTCAACCACGGATTTATTCAGTTTCGAGTGATAGGAGACATTTGGAGAAATGAAGTTTCTTCACATGTGCATTAAAAATACACATGTGGCTGGGTGTGGTGGTGTATGCCTTTAATCCCAGCACTATGGAGGCAGAGGCAGGTGGATTGTTGTGAGTCCGAGGCCAGCCTGGCCTACAAAGTGATTCCAGGACAGCCACGCCTAACACAGAGAGACTCTGTCTTGACAAAAGATAAAAAAATAATTATCTAGGTACACATGCTTTGCCACTGTGCATACCACACACATATCAGGTACCAGTGGAGGCCAGGAGACAGTGCCTGATTACCCCCGATTGAAGTTACAGACATGTGTGAGCTGTATCATGGGTGCTGGCAATCACAGCCAGGTCCTATGGATGAGTAGCCTGAACTCTTAGAGGCCACACTAGTGTGAATTGTTGATTCTAAGTTCATCTTTACGTAAACTCTGATGACCCAGGAGAAAAATAAGATTGATAACATAAAAAACTACCTTGGAATTGTGCTTAGAGAAGTTTTCAAACACAAGTCTTCATAAAATTAGAGAGAGTAAAAATAAGAGAGAAAATGACAATACAAATCTTGACCACATGACTAGGGCTACCAGGTTCACCTCAATTGTGTTAAAATGCAACAATCGGAGCTCACAAGGATACATGTCACATGTACTCCTGCTGTGATTTATGTCTCCTATAAGGAGAGAAAATGAATTTGCAGGTCTTAAGACTGACATGTCTGAATGGAATCATGTTTTGCTTCCCCAACCCCTACAAATCATTCAGTTAGGAGCCCTGAGTGCCGGTGACTCTAGATGGCATCGAGGTTGTCCTCACGGGATCCTGATCCTCAAACACATCAAAAACATGGCTGAGGAAATCAGGCATTTACAAAGATCCAAAGGGTGTGGATGAACTATTAGTTAAGGAGATTTGGGTGTGACAGACAAAGGATGGAATAGCTAGAGTGCAATGGTTGAGGTGTGACCAAGAACCAGCTGGCTCCTACTGCACTTTCTGTATCCACTCAGCTATGGTTGGTTAGCCCTACCCAGGTCCTACACTCTCTTATTTTTTGGCAACTAGATGTAGATCTCAGTGTTCATGGCCTGCAATCCCTACATGGTAGTCTCTACCTGTACCTCAAAGCTCCCCAGTCCCTATTCTGTCAGTCCTGTAACCTGCCTCCCTGGTAAGAATAGGATATCTGAAAGAGACATTTATATTTCTCCTTTTAGGACTCAAAGACAGATTAGTTATTTTATACTTTCTTCACTGTTCCACATTAACCACACTGAGTAAACATGTTTAGCATGTTTTAACTTTTCATTAATAATTTTCTTCTATTCTAGTGTTTTAATTATTGTTATTTAGACTCACTATAAGTCTCTGGCTGGCCTGGAACTCACTATAAAGACTAGACTATCCTAGGACATCAGAGAAATCTTCTCACTTTGCCTCTAGGATACCTGCTGTATAGGTGGGCATGTCACAGCTAGATAACTCAGTTTGGTAAGTTGGCTTAATAAGGATGAATGGATGAGCCTGGCTGATCAGGGCATCCAGGACACAGGCTCTGGGACTCACTCTAGTAATAGAAGAAGGCTTCCATCAAATGCCAGCAACCACATGGTGGCTCACACTCTTTTCTCTTCATCTGTAGATGGTGGAACCCAGGCTCACAAAGATAAGTAATTTCTGAATATACTTAAGTGGAAGTGCTCCTCTTATTCATCTTGTAATTCTAGTGACTCACTAAATAAAGTTGCAGCCACCTAAGAAAGGCATGGTGGCAGAGGCCTGTAATCACGGTGCTTAGAACATAGAGACAGGTGTTTTAGGATTTCAAAAATCATCCACTGTGAGACTAGTCAATGGGATGTGATGGGAGGCCCACAGAAGCGAGGGAGACTGATTGTCTCAGGCTGACATCCTTATTCTTCCCACTTCAAGTCATTAAAATGTGGATCTCCCCGTCGAGTGGGAGAATTAGTCTCAGGCAGGAATGAGCTCCATACTTGCATATCCAATACCAAATATTTAACCTGAAACCATATACACACAGCCAAGAGTATTGGACTTAGCAGGTTTTATTCTCTATATTTTTGTGCATAGTAGGTTTTCCTCTTTATATATTTGAACATGCTAGGTTTTATTCTTCGTATATTTGTGCATAGTAGGATTTCATGTTCATATATTTGTGCATAGTAGGTTTTCTTGTTCATATATTTGTGCGTAGTAGGTTTTATTGTTTATATATTAGTACATAGTGTTTATTTCATGGAGACCAGCTCCAGAATCAGTGGAGGAGAGAAAAGAAAGTCTTGGTGGCTGGGAAGTAGGGAGAATCAAGCAGACAGTGAACTGCTGGCTAAAGGAAACCAACAATTGGTTTAAACAAGCTAAAGGAACTCGTTGTTGATGAGAGGTTGAGGAACAGAGGATGTTCTGGTATTATATTTTAGGCTATAATTGGGAAGACCACAATATTGGAGAACAATGCCAAGGTTCTAGAAGACAAGCAAGGTAACTGTCATGTATAAGCTGAAACAACTGTGCCTCTAAGGAAATTCTGTTATGGCCTGGAAATTTTAAAGAAAAGCACCAGTGTAAATAACCATAACATTATGTGTATTTATAATTAATTAAATTCTCACAAAACCATGTACCCCAATGTCAGGAATCTGATTTGTGTTGCAAGGAATTCATTGAAGAAAGAAGACATGGAAACAATGCCTCAATAGTTACCACCATTTTAATCATAATCTCATTAGAGCTACCTTGCAGAACTACCAATCAGTTTAGTCTTATAGCCCTCATACTGCGAAAGATACAAACATCAATTAAGTGATAAGTGCATCTCCAAAACCTTCTAATGAGCACATGAATAATAAGCTCAGTAAAGTTTATGTTACTCATATAGTTGCAGTAATGCTGCTAAGCTTGATGAGGTAAGATGGTTACATAATGGCAATTTTGGAATTTTGGTTTCTTTAAAAGGCATAGAAATATAAGAATGTGTTTCCATTTAAACCTCAGGTGTGGAGTGTGGACTACTTCAGATTATGAACAGGGTCTGACTGTGATTTGCCTTATGCTCTACAAGGGATATGATTTTGCCTTGGGAGACAGTTTCTGCAACTGGGTGACAATTGGGATTCTGGGGAGTTTTCTGAGGGTATCATTTAAATGCTAAGGGCCCAAGACTCAGGGTTGGTCTTTGTTGGTGGTTGTTTGCTGTTGGTTATGGTCTGTTAAGTTATTGTGCCCCCAAAAGAAATAACAACAAGAAGTAATAGAATCCTGAGTGCAAATATCAAATCTGCCTCAAAGAACTGGATGCCCCTAATCAGCAGTAAATAGTCCAACAATAACATTGCCCCCTTTCCTTTCTATCCCCTTTTCTCTCCTCTCTAGTGTTGGGAGATTGAAAAGGGGGGAGTAAGAGTGGAGAAAGGTGGAAGAAAGAACCCACAAAATAGCAAAAGCAGCTCCATGGTTGTTGTGCAGAATCCTCAGTCACCAGTCCACATGTTTAGGATGAACAAAAAGTCAAATTGTGTGAGTAAAATGTGGAAACACTTAATTCATCATTCTCCCTTTCACAAGATATGCCTTGTCACATTGTATACAGGCCATGTGTGCAGAAGGGACACTGACAGAAGCAAAGTGCTTCCCAGTTAGTGTAGATTTGTTGGGTGGGATACAAGATTACAAGTTAATTGGTTTTCCAACTTCATTGGGAATTCATCAACAAATTCAAACTGGAGAAAATCCCTATGAGTACTAAGAATGGGGAAATTCTTCTGTTTGTTCTATTTGACTTTGCAAATGTAGTATGACTCACACTAAAGGGAAATTTATGGATGTAATCAGTGTAGCTAAAGTCTGAGTTCTTACAGTTCTCTTCAAAAAAATGAAAAACTTCATAAAAAGAAAAGCATGCTATAAATATGAGCCATGTAATAAATGTTCATAGGTATTTTTAAAGAAAAAAGAACAACCTATAATTTAGGGGATACCATGAGTATAAACTAAGGGATAAAACCTTTAAGATCTGATTCATCTTTACACTTAGAACAATTTGTGAGATTAAGCTGTACAGATAAAAAGATTCAACAGTGTAATGAATGTGGTAAAGTTTTAATATATAGCAACTATCTTCGTAGGTATGCAAGAAGTCATACTGGGCAAAAACCATCTGAATATACTCAGTGGGTCAAAGCGTTTGTACATCCTAACATTTCAGTGTTCCCCACTCAGTTTGCACTAAAGGTGCTTAGAGAGCACCACTGTGTGTGTGTGTGTGTGTGTGTGTGTGTGTGTGTGTGTGTGTGTGAGCACACGCACGCTTCAGGGTAGCAAGGAGACCCTATTCCTATCCAATTATTCTTTGTGATTTTCCAGGTAGAGCAGCAAACAGCTCTTACTTCTGGGTCTATCCAACAATCTCCCAAGTACCACTTACGTTTTCTTACTATTCTGGTTACAAGGTTATGTATACATCTTGAGTAAGTGGGCTCCTGCCAACTCTAAACTTTCTAATTATCTTTTATTCAACTTGATGGTTCTTACATGATATAAAAAAGCACACCAATATAAACTAGAGACTTCTCAAACTGACATTTTTGATTGAATATTTTGGAAAACAACCTTTCCCCATAGCCCTGGCTGATTTGAGACTTGCTACATAGCCAGCATTGGCTTTGAACTTGCTGTGACCCTCTTGCCTCTGCCTCCAGAGTGATGACATTACAGGCCTATAAAATCATGCTCTTTTGTATAAAATTTATTGAGAAACCAATTTAGTGGGTTAGAGCAAATTTTTAAGTAAACCCAGAAACAAAACAAAACAAACAAAAACAATAAATAACTATACCTCCCATAAAGAAAGGTAAGTGTTATGTCATAAAATGTATTTGTTTGTTTTGTTTTAATTAATTAATTAATTAATTAATTAATTAATTTATTGTGCTAGGGTCTCACTCTTCATCCCTAGCTTCACAAGAACTTCTTATATAGCCCAGCCAAGCCTTGGATTTACAGAGATTTATGTGTCTGATTCTCCTCCTGAGTGCTGGGACTAAAGGCACATATTATAAGGGATAGCATAAAGCATTTTAATTCTTATTTAGGCAATAATCCAAATGGTTTATATAAAATTGAAATGTATTCTTAAAATTATTCAAAATACAAGACATTACAACATGGCTTGAAAATAAAATGTCAATGTTAGATATTAAAATGTTATAGAAAAAATTTATCCAAATAAATACTTGTTTCCAGATTCAAAATGGTATTGAAGGAAGTAGTGCTATAGTCATGTAATGTTCTTTCTTCTTGTCTTTCTCTCTTTCTCTCTTTCTTTCTTTCTTTCTTTCTTTCTTTCTTTCTTTCTTTCTTTCTTTCATCTGTTTTACTCAGGGTTTCTATTTCTGTGAAGACACACCATGATCATAGCAGCTCTTATAAAGGAAAACATTTCATTGACGCTCCTTACAGGTTAGAGCTTTAGTCCATTATCATTACAGCAGGAAGCAAGACGTACACAGGCAGACATGGTGCTATAGAAAGAGCCAAAATGTCTACACCTGAATCAGCAGGCAGCAGGAAATTAATGCCACACTGGGCCAGGATTGAACATCTGAAACCTATCCTGCCCCCAGTGAGACACACACACACACACACACACACACACACACACACACACACACACTTCCTGGCATAAGCCTACGCATCTTAATTGTGCCATTCACTATGATCCTACAGGGACATTTTCTTTTAAACCACCACACTTCCTTCCATCTCTCCTCCCTTCCTTTTTTCTTTAGTTTCCCTTTTTTTTTTTTTTTTTTTTTTGAGACAGAAACTCTCTATGTATTCTTGGCTATCCTGGAATTTGCTATGTATACCAGGCTGTCTTTGAACTTACAGAGATCCCCTCTGTCTCCTAAGGGCCAGGAATAAGGGTTACATCATCGTGTTCAACAATGGAATGTTCTTAATGGACCAGTCAGGTTTGAAGCATCAACATTTGATGCCATGAAAAAAGGAGAATTGTTCTAGTTAGCATTAACAATTAAGCTGACATAGCCTAGAAGACCCCAAAAAAGAAAAAAAAAAAAGGTGTCAATTGCCAGTCCTTTATATAGTTGGCCTCTGAGCATGTATGTGAGAGATTGTCTTCATTGTCTTCATTGGCATAGGAGAGCTCTGACCACTGTGGGCAGCACCATTCCCTGGGCAGGTGATTCTGGGATTTATTAGGAAGATAGACGAACCTGGGTTGGACCATCTTTCCTTATGGTTCCTACCTCCGAGATTCTGCCTATGGATCCTTCCCTGATTTCCCTACATGAAGGACTGTGACCTACACATATAAAACCAAAGAAGCCCTTTCTTCCCTGTGCTGATTTACCTTAGAGTGTTTTATCATAGCAACAGGAGGCAAACTAACAAAAGTATGTTTAAGAAGAAGTTAGAATGAGAAAAAAGGGAAATGGGCTATTAATTTTTTGCAAGTTAAAAAATTAGAATAGATCTAATGTTTGTTTAAAATAGTTCTCTCATATAAATTATATTATATAGAATATACTTAAACACATGTACACAAACAATATCAGAATTCAAAAACAAGTTTGTAAATACATCTGCTTTTCTTCAGTGCTGGGACTGAATCCAAAATCTCACATATGTGGAACAAGCCCTCTACCAACTCCCAAAATGACAAGAAACCCTTTCAACCATAAAATGAAAAGATAAAAACAAAAACATTAATCTAGTGAAACATAAGGCACGTGTTTCAAAATTGTACATATTCATCATCAGCTGCTTCTATCTGATGATTTCCCAAGTAAGAAACTAGCACAACAAAGCTAATTGCATGATCTGAGCCAGGCACAGATCACAGCCAGGGCACAGAGTGCCCCTACTGGGAGTTTCTGACCGAATTCCAAAAGTTCACCCTACTAATTTAGACTTAAGACAATTTACTACCAATATTTGAAGCTCTGAGGGGTTTTACAACCCTTTATCAAGGTAGCTGTTTCTAGAACTCATACTTGTCTTGCATTTCTCCAGTAAGAATTAGAAACAACTCAGTGAAACCTGTGATAAACAACGAAGTCTCAATAACACGCAGTAAAAGTCATTAGAGTTTAACATCTACGTGTACTAGTGCCATCCAGAAACCCTCACAAATAATATCTTGAGGTGTAATTCACACATCATGAAACTAACTTCTCCATGGAATCATCTTTCTACAGCTCAGGCTGATTTCGAGCTTGGCATCTTCCTGATTCAGTGTTAGAAATGCAGGCCCAGGCCAGCACACCTCGTTTATTTTCCTTAAAAATGTATTTGGAGGGCCACACAGGGCAGCTCATGTCTTTAGTTCCACCACTCAAGAGGCAGAGGTAGGTGGATTCCTGAAAGTTCCAGCCTATCCTGGTCTACATAAGGAGTTATGCAAAATCCAGGGCTACATAGAAGAAACCTTGTCACAAACAACAAACAAATGATTTACTAATTAATTGAATTTTTTAGGTAAGTAATGTTTCTGATGAATTCAAATGAGTGTTTAAAGCCTCCTTAATACTTCCTCCATATAAATCTGAAGCTCATATCACTGCCAGGAGGATGGACTTGTCACTGAGATCATTTATCTATACTTCCTAATGTAGCCACGTTGCTTTACCCTTCCCTGCTTGTCTCTGTAATTGATGTAGTGCCACAGGTGGCTAAGTATAGTTGGCTGGGATTCCCAGCTGTTGCACTGAAACTCCAGTGATGTTGCCATAGTTTTAAAAAACTAAAAAAAAGCGCATTTATTTTTACTTTATTATCAGTTTTATTTCACTTTATTTATTTTATTTCATTTTGCCTGCATGTGTGTCTGTGTGAGGGTGTCAGTTAGAGTTCCAGACAGTTGTGATCTGCCATATGTGTGCTAAGAACTGAAACTAGGTCCTCCGAAATTGTAGTCAATGCTCTTAACCACTGAGCCATAACTCCAACCCACCATTGTGGTTTTAACTGCCTTTCTCTAGCAACTAATAAGGCTGATCGCAGCTTTTACACACTTATGCTCCTCACCTCAGAAACAGCCTTTCTCTGTATGTGTAGAAATCCATTGTGAGTTCTGCCTCCTCACAGTGAGAACAAAACCTCAAATTCCTACTCTCTCGTAGGCATGTCTCCCAGACTCTGTCAACCAGACAAATGAATGTGGTGTCATTCATGTCCCATGGGACATGAAAGGGAAAACAAGCTGTTTAGTCTCCTAATAGTGGCCTGGTCAATTCCTGACTCACAAGTGGCATAAAAAATTGGGAGTATTTTCCAAGTGTGCTAGGGATGCAACCACAGTTTCTTTATGAAAATTGTATATAGCCTTATAGAAATAGCCTCAAACCAAATTAAATAGCACTAAATAAAATAATAAGTATGATTAGTATTTGTTAATTATTAATAATCATTATTTGGCAGGGTCTCATTATTTAGCCCTAGATGGCCTGGAACTCTGAGAAATTTGTCACAGTCTGTCTCCATGGTCTGTGATTTCTAGGATTGTACCATCATGCCGAGCAGCAATCCTTTGTGCCATGAAATAGCTACTTGGTAAGATCCTTTTGTGTGGTATCATTATGTTGGACAATGGGATAGATTTATTCTGTCTAGCTCAAGATTCAAATTCTAGAATATATGTCAAGTACTTATACAAATACCTAATCAGAATCTACCAGAAGTGATAATAAAGTACAGTGAACAGCCAGCTAATCAATTCAAAATTAATGATAGCATTATCAAATCTGTCAATAATACCCCTTTCCTCTCTGAACAACATTTTGAATTAAAAACACAAAACTGACAACCTATGATAATGCTGTGGGTTCCACTTAGATCCAACATAGCTCAAACACCAAGTCAATGCAGAGGACAGAAAATTACTGTAGTAAAGCCAAACTGATCAATAAAGGCCACAGGACACACTAAAGAGCTTAACTACAACCAGGGGCCAGCAAGAATATCACAGAATACTTAATATCGCAATACACAAACACCTGTGCACCAATCAGAATAGTTTATGTTACAGTTGTCTCGAAGGACAAAAAAAAAAAAAAAAAAAAAAAAAAAAAAAAATTGAAAAAATGTAAGTAACCACTAATAGGTTAAACAAAACAAAATGAAAATCTCTCCAAGTAGGATTACAAGGGAAGTTTGTTGACCTGATTAAACCTACAGTGCATGGAGATATAACCAGAAGGTCCCTTTGAACACCAGCTAGTAGATATGACATCTGTCCTTTCCATGAAGCTCAACACCCTTTGAGAAATGCTAGCCAGAAAAGCCAACCAAGTGAACATAACTCTAAAAAGTAGAAAAAGAAATGCATTGTTTTGCAGTGCGTGAGCCGTCAAAACACAGGGAAACTTACAGAAAAGGCATTGAAAGTGTGTGGTCATTGAGTGATTCACCAGCCTGACTCAGGTTTTTGGTTTTAGTAAATTAGAAGCTTCTTTTAATTAAAAAGAGACTAGCCTGGACCAAACCAGAGAGAGTTCTCTAGGTAAGGTCCTGGCTATTATTATCCAAAGGATTATAGAGACAAATTCCACAAAGCTATAATTTTGGGGATCCAAACCATCCTGTCTGTGTGTGGGCAAGGCTTGATTTTGTAACAGCTGTCTAGCAGGTGGTTTTGCCATCCTAGGGAGCAGGTGTTTCATACAAAAGCAAGGCTTAGCAGTTAGCCTGGTTAATCTACTGACCCATTAACTTGTAACAGTAGGTAGGCAATGAAATATCTTGTAACAATAAGTAATTTTTATAGAATAGCCCAACTGCACTAGGATGTGGTCCATCTCAGACCAGCGGACAAGTCTACAATAGTAAATTTTCCTCTAAACTTAATGTTCACTATCACAAATGGAGGCCAGTCATGACTTTATTCAGTGATGTAAGATCAATGGAAATTTGAACTTTTTTCTCTGTGTGTCAGGAAATCACTCCAAGGTGCAGTTAAGAAGAAGTCAGGTATGAACAAACTGTCACCTAGGGAAATAACAATCATACGAAGGTCAAAACTTCTATAGAAAAAGCAAATTTATTTTCCTTAAAGTAAAACACTGGTAAAAATATACTAGCACAGTGTGTTAATATTCACAGTAGAAAAAAATGTCCCTCAAACGTTTTTCTAACACTTTTGTAAAAACATCTTCATTCATTTGAAAATAGATGAAAAGGCTGCTGAAGGGGGCAGAGATGAATCTGTGGTTAAAATACTTGCTGTATAATGATCATGAGTGAAGTTCAGGTCCCTGAACCCACTGAACAATTACACTTCTGTATATCCAGCTCCAAATTAATTCTTCCTACTCTTTTCTAGAGAGGAATGGTGGGTATGTGTTATTGATAGGATTGTTGCCCAAAAGAGAAATGTATTTTTCTCAATGAATCCTATGAAAATGCTGAGGTTTGATTTATTTTCTCATGCAATGTACTAATCATTGGCGAATTGGTTTCTGTTCTGCAACCGTTTCCTCTGATAGTGTAACAATCCACCCTTCAATCGCGCTGGAGGCAAGCTCCTTAAGCAGGAAGGAAAACAACCTAGAAGGTCTCAAAACGCTTCTGAAACTGACCAGATTCACTAGGCTTCTCCTTTCCAGAATAAGTAATAATGGTTAAGAGTTTTCTCTGATGAAGGAAGCTCAGCTGCAAAGAAGACTCAAAAGATCTGACCTCATACCAGTTTCCCAGAAGACCTTTAGACCAACTAAGACACTTGGAAAGGACACTCTCCAGTGTGGTAAGCTGCCCACAAGCTAAGCAGTGTTTCCAGGTTCCCACCTTTTGTGAGAAGTCAGCCATGCTGGGGAGTGCTATGATGATGCAACTCTTGTTGAGTGATTTATGCTTCTATAAGTAACCCCTCACCCATATTCCCTTAAGTAACCCCAATAAAAATCGTTGGTTAACCAAGTAGGTCTGTGGTGGTATGCACACTTTGCTCTGTCCTGGGTGCTTTTTCTGGGGTAAATAGCGTTGTCACAAAATAGTACCAACTTGGTTTTGTAGCTTTAAAAGTATATTTATTCTCTGTAATAAGCAAGCATATTGTTAGAAGGTATTTTCAAGGGCAATTATATTTGTTTTCTATAATTTCTCATGATGTAAAATTTCTTAAATACAAATATACTAGTCAGGGTGAGCTACATTATGCTGAGACAATTTAGGTAGCCCTGAACTCTGCACAAAGGAACTAAGATGTGTGTGATTAGTTCACAAAATTCAAACTTCCCCCTAGTGCATGGGAGTACTTTAAGATCCTGGACCCAATTGGGGTGGTAGGTGCCTCCACATCCCAAAGAATGTTGATTTCATTCTTTGTTTTTCTAGTGACATCACAGCCAGCTTTGGAGTCTTGAACGCAGTGTCTAGAGCAACCCCCTGAATCAGGCATCACTTGTGAGACTTGCCTCCAATGTTAGCTGTGTGGTTAAGTCTGGTGTCTTACTAGTGGCTGCCTAGAGCTATCAGTTTGGTTTCTGAGTTCGGATCTTGAGCCTGTTACTGCTCCTTGGTGGGATCCTCCTAAAGAAGTATTTCTACAGCTCCACCTGTTTCCCACAGTGGACCCTAGTAAATTTTCAACATTTTATTATTCTTTAGTCATTTCCCGATATTACTAACTCTATTAGCCTCAAAATTTGACTGAACATGCAGCCCAAATTCAACTCTGTTGAAAAAGGAAGAGCTATTCTGAGTTCTTCATTCCGTGTATTGATAGGTTCCAACCTTGCACCAACCTGTGGATCATGCATGTACTGGAAGAAGTGATTCTTCAGACATCAGGGTGACAACAATCCATGGATACCTTCTAAGAGCCAGGTAGACAGTTGCCTTCACTTGGAACTCTGAAATCAGTTCAAGGCTTTTCCCCATTTGATCTTCTAATAGATTTAGTGGGTTTGGTTTTATGGTGCGGTTTTCTTGTTGTGTTGTTTTTGTTTGTTTGTTTCTTTTGTTTGTTTTCTAGGCTTCGTTTAAACCCATTTCTTACTTGAGTTGGTGCAGGGTGATAAATATGGTTCTATTGGCATTATTCTACCTGTAGACATCCAGTTAGACCAGTACAAATCTGAAGATGCTTTAAACTTTTCATTTTATGTTTTGTCTCATTCTCCAATAATCAAGTGTCCATGAGTGTGTGGATTTCTCTGAACCTTTGATTTGAAATCCTTGATAGCCCAGTGTGTTTCTATGCCAACGTCGTGCAGTGTTTATTACTATTGCTCTGGAATACAGCTTAACTTAGCAATTGTGATAACTCCAGAATTTTTTTTATAATTGTTCAGGACTGTTTTATAAATCTGGTATTTTTGCAAATGAAATTTAGAATTGCTATTTCAAGTTCTGTACATTCTTTTTTGACATTTTGATGGGAATTGTATTGAATCTGTAGATTGCCTTTTGTCAGATGGCCATGTTATCTATATAAATCCTACTGTTCTATGATCATGGGAGATCTTTTCAACTTACAGTTTCTTCAATTTTTTCCCAAATGTCTTGGAGTTTCTGACATATGAAGTTTTATTTGCTTGTTTAGAGTAATAGTAAAATACTTAATATTATTTGTGGCTATTATGAAGTGTATCACTTCCATAATACTTTCATAAGCCTATTTCTCATGTTTATAAGAGGGATAGTGATTTTAAAAAATTAAATTTGTATCCAGCTGAACTTTTGCCAGCTGTAGTATGTTCTCCTGTAGCATTTTTGGGGTTACTCATGTACACAATCGTACCATCTGAAAATAGAGATACTTTGGAATTTCCCCTTTGAATTTTTATTTGCTTGTTTTCCATTAGTTGTCTTATGTCTCTGGTTGGTAGTTAAAGTCCTATATTGGACATGTACGATGGGAGTGGGAAGCCTGGTTTCTCCATGGTTTTAGTGGAATTGCTTTAATTTTCTCTACATGTAATTTGATGCTAGCTTTATGCTTGCTATATAATTTTTCTACTGTGTTCAGTTAGGCTATTTGTAATCCTCATCTCTCCAGGACTTTTTAACATGAAACGTGCTGGTGGGAGGGGTGAGAATAGGAAGAGGGAGGGGAGAGGGAGGGGTGAGTGCAAAGAGAAGGGAGTGAGTGGGGCGAGAGGGACATGAGAGGGGGGAGAAAAGGAGCAGTGAGGGTTGGGGGCAGGCAGAGAGAAGGAGGGATGAGGGTGGGGAGAAGAAAGGGTGAGGGAGGGGTGAGGGCAGAGAAAATGATGGGTGAGGGCAGGGAGAAGGAAAATTAAGAAGTTGTAATTGATCTCTCCTGATTTATACATTCTGTGATTGAATTTTTTGTAAACCTACCTTAAATCCTAGGTAATTGATAGAATCTCCCTTTGGTATTTTTCCGGAACAATTTGTATCCTCTACCAAGGTAAAATTCTCTTTATTTCATTAATCATTTGTTCCCTAAGGCATCTGCATCTGAATCAAGCTGTAAGAGATCATCAACATAACAGTAAATTTTAGATTGAGGAAACTGCTTATGAGTTATTTCTAACGGTTATTGTACAAAATATTGGCACAAGGTAGGATTGTTTAGCATTTCTTGTGCTGAGACTTTCCAAAGCTATCTCTATATTAAACAACTATTATTATAAGTAGGTAATGAGAAAGCAAACCTTTCTCTGTCGTGCTCACACAAATTGATCAGGAAAAAGCAATCTTTTAAATCAATTACAATCAAAAGCCATAGCTTAGGTAATAAAGAAGGCAATGGCATCCAGGCTGTAAAGAGCCCATTGACTGATGCATCTAATTTATGGTTCCTAAATCTGTTCACATCCTCCATTTTCCTGATTTATCTATAAAAACAAAGACAGAGGAATTCCATGGGATGTAGATTCTTCAATGTGTTGAACATTTAGCTGCTTCTGTGTCAGCTGTTCTAGTACCAGTAATTTTTCTCTTGTACTATACTCTTGATTCACCCATACAAGTTTGTCAGCCATTTTAAAGGTAGGATGTTTGGTAACTTTGAAAGACCAACACTTGTCATGTCCTGTTTATGGACAACCTGGACAGTCTGTCACGGTTCTTGATAATACCCTTTAATATTTTTCTCTGAAGTATTCTTTATTTTATAGTTTGTTTCTGAGATTGGATGAATGTTAGTCTGTGTTTTCCATTGCTGCAACAAAACATATCCCCATAAATTTATAGCTATAGTAGCCATGTATGGTTTAAATTGTGCTATTTCTCCTTCTGGTTCTACACATTCAACCCACCATGGGCTTATTTTATCTGAGGTGAAGTTCAAATCCCTAGAATCTGGCTGCCAGGATTTTGGGGAAATGATTTATATGTCTCTTTCCTGTCTTCTAAACCTTCAGTTCCAGTAACATTTATTATTAAATTGAGCTTAGGTATCTGACCCTTTATAGCAGTTTACCAAAATAGTTGTTTTGTAATCTTTTTTGAAAATCTGTAGTATTTTGGAAGCTGTTGTGTACTTTAAATTATCTAGAGCAATGCTCCTTTTAAGGGCAGGCATTAACTCTTTTAATTGCTCTGGAGATAGGTTTATTCTAAACTGACAGGGCATTGAATTTGATGTTGGGGCCTGCAGGAGGCCCCTCCTCCTGTTTCCTGAGAACAAAAGGTTTCCTTACCTATCCCTGGTTGATCTGAATTCATTATGCCTGTCTTTGCCACAACTTTTGCCTACTCTGGAAGGCTGGGGACTATTTTTTGGATTCTCACCCTAAATAACTGTGTCTATGTACCCCTTGCCTACTATCCCTTATCAAATATCCTTGCTTTCCACAGTTGAAACATCTGCTATATTGAGTTTTCCTAAGGTGTTTAGAAATTAGTTCTCCTATCAGATTAGCATCATAAACAAAAGATCTGATATCAGCTATATCTCTAATCCATTCCTCTATTGGTACTGCCTTTGTCTTTAAAGGCCTAATCCCTCTTTTGCATCCTGAGTTAGGATTATAAAAAGCCAAATATTTAATCAGTATTTTCTGACTCTTGAATCTGATATTGTTCTAGTTACAGCTGAAGTCGTTCTTTGGAAAAAAATCAGGGAATGACTCTTTAGGGCCTTGTGTAATTTTAGTAAATGACGCAGACCTCGTTCCTGATTCTTCACCATTATCCCAAGAATTTAAAGCTGCTAGATGTCAGATTGCCAAGGTGTGTTCATCAAATTCAAACTGCCTTTGTAAATCAGCATATAGACAGACCTTCACCTTGTAACTGACTAGGAAATATTAACACCTCTGATCTGGTTTCACTGTCCTATTGCCTGCACATCATTCCTCCACCACAATTTCTATTGCAACGGAGAACGAGCTTCCAATATCGCTGTTACTAAACTTTTACAGTATTGGGGGTAATCCTCTTCTACTTTACCCATGCATTTGGAATCTGTTTCACATAAGATGAATGCATTCAAAAGAGATGCCTGCTCTCTTAAAAATCCTCAAATCTAATGTCTATGGATTACATGTCTTCATTATGAACTTTAGAGTGCCTATCATCTATTGGTAGGTCTTGTTTAGTAAGTGGATAAGCTGAGGTTGACATTCAAACAATCTTGGTCTACCCACTTTCATTTGTTCTGTCATGGTGTGGTATGCTGGTGTGTAAAATCCTCTCTATGAGTCTGAGAATTTTTCTTATTCTTGTTTATAAGCATCTCTAATCTAACTCCTATGACTTACATTTTATTAATCTACTTTATCATTGAATAAGTACAAAAAGCCATTATAGCTATTAAGATGAAGGAAAAATAACACCAAAATGAAAATAATCATGATGGGTATTGGGACAATCTATAGCTAGGCCATTTTGCTTTTTATTTTCTGATGTTTTTCAAGCCATGTAGAGGAACACTCTTTAGTGTTCTAAAGCTCAATTTTATGGGATTTGCCATCCTAAACTCTCTCCTGGAATACTTTCCAGATGACTTACCAAATCTGGTGGCTACTCAACTCATCCCTAGCAGGAGAGATTTGTCTGTGGAGTTGTGCCACTCCTTGGGGTGCCAAGATGATGTTTTCTAAATAAACTCCTATACATTCTATTTTCCCAATGAAGATTCAGAAGCCAGATGTTGGGGTGAAAACTTGCTCGCTCAGAGAGACAGAGAAAGCACATAGCAGACCTTCCTACTCAACTCACACAGAAGAAGAAAAAGCCCAAAGCCTCGTCTTTTCCATTCATTCTTATATACCCTTTTTGCAAAGTCCAGCCCTTTCTCCTGAACTCCTGTCAGCTGGTTTCTTGCTCTGCCTCTTGACCTAGGGTTCATTTTATTTAGCTCTTATTTACAGAAACTGCTTAGATTAAAGATGTGTGATAGGGTTGAGCCACATCATAACCACCTGTTTATGATAAACAAAAAGGTCTTGAATTAAAGGTGCTGTGTTGGGGCTGAACATCTTTACAACTAGAAACAGGTTTTACTGAGTTCACCATCTCAGGTTCACAATGGAACCAAATGTCCTGAAACACTGAACTGTGTCTGAAATAACATGGTCATGGAGCCCTTAATGAAAGTGCTTCTCCTTGATTTTGAATTCTCAGCATCCAGAAGCAATCTTCTCCTATTTATTGCCAACATGGACAAAGTCTGGTCTTCCTGACAGACACAGAGCGCTGATGACATTTAAAGCACATGGCTGTAGTAAAGACAATTTTCTTGGACTGCCTTTTGGCCATGAGTATGTCCAGTAGGCCAGGACATTGTTGGTCAAATGTTTCTACAAGGATATGACCACGGTGATCATAGCACTCTAGAGGGGCAGGGTAGAGCTCTACTCTCAGCTTGTTTAGATTGGCCATGCATTGCAGAAGGTCCTTCAGTGCAGCACTGGAGAGGAGATTGTCATAGAAATTGACTCTAGTGAGCTGGAGGCACTGGCTCAGGGCAGGCAGCAGGACACTGAGGTGAGAGTCCTCCCCGCTGCAGTTGTCTAACTTCATGGTCTGCAGAGTGTCTGTTATATTCTTAATGAGAAGTCGGAGACCTGTGGGATGGGACATGGATAACAAAATACCACTGAAGTCCAAGTATTTCAGTTGACAGAGACTCTGACATCGTGACAAGTATTTCAAATCTGACTGTGAGAGACAGCAGAGTATCATAGACAAGGACTCAAACTGGGTCTTCAGGCATCTGTGGAAAGAAGAAGAAATTAGTTCTGGCTCATGGTGTGGGAGGATATCAGTAAGGTTGACAATGGGAAATATGGCATCACATATGCACAGTAAGTCTATGCGTATGCTGAATGTGAGCACTGGATAAAGAGATTGTACGTGTCTGCTCATATTACTGGTTTCTGGGGCATAACACTATAAAGTGTGATGATTTAGAACACACATCTAGGACTGGAGAGATGGCACAGAGGTCAGGAGCACTGACTGCTCTTCCAGAGGTCCTAAGTTCAATGCCCAGCAACCACGTGGTGGCTCATACCATGTATAAAGTGATCTAATGCCCTCTTCAGGCCTGCAGGTGTAAATGCAGGCAGAGCACTGTATATATCATAATAAATAATTCTTTTCTTAAAATCACACATCTACAACTGCCAATCATCATTCTGTAAACAGACAACTACGTCTGGCCTAATCTTTCCAGGAAGGCATAGCCAGAAAGGAGGATAACAGAAAGATCATGGCATGTGTCCACCAGATGTCATGCTTCTCCTTGTTATCTAGGACAACCTGTATCCAGGATATCAGTGCCAAACCCTTGGAACTGATAAAACTGTATGCCATTGTCACCAGTTTCCATCTAGTACATCCCAACCTGCGTTTAAATCATCCTTCCTTCAAGGAAAATCAAAGGCTGAGAGCGACATTAACGAAGCAAAAACTGGTTTCTGTTTACAGAGATCAGTGTAAAGAACTCCAATAGGAAGCACAGATGTGGGTCCTCCCAGCTCAGGGCCCTCTGCTCTGTCCTTTCCCCTTCATCATCTTAGATGGGATCAAAAAGAGGAAAACCCAAACATCACTCAGTGCATCTGACCCACTTGTGCAGTTGACATATTTGTAATGCAGCTATGGACCCATCTCCTACTCCAGCTCAGACTCTGCTAAATGAATGGGAACTGAAAGAATGAGTTCAAATAAGAAGGAAACAATCACTGGGTGTTGTGGTACACATCTTCAGTGCCAGCACTGCGCACAAGGAGGCAGGAAAATTGCTGTGAGTTTGAGGTCAGCCTGGTCTACAAAGCGAGTCCAGGACATCCAACACTACACAGAGTAGTCATGTTCGAAAATACAAAATCAATAAACACATGGAAACAATACACACTTACATACTATAATGAGTTATTAACTGGCACAATTCAGGTGCCCACTAATGCTCAAAGAAAAGGTTTCTTGACATGGCAGAAACAGCTCACCATCCTTCCTTACCTGCACAACTGTTTCATGTGGTCAGTGAAAAGGTTGATGCCGTTCATATAGAGATGCTGGAGGCAGTTGAGCTTGGAGAACTGAGTAAGGAACTTGTTAAGACACTTCTCTATGGGTACCCTATCCGTGTTCACATAGGCGAGACTAAGATGCAATGTGCGGAGATTTCTCATCAGGCCAAGGTAAGGTGCAAAGCCACCGAGGAAGGGCAGGACGTGGTATATAAGTAGTTCCAATTCCTCAATGTAGTGTGGCTTGAAAATGTCCAGGACTTCCCTGACCATCTCTGCAGGGGAGTCACAGATCTGCATCTTAAGACAGCACATCTGCACAGAGCCCTTTCTCTTCTGGGCCCACTGCAACAAGCACTTTTGGTGTCCTTCCAGCTGGTTGCAGAGGCTGAGGTCAGTGACCAACTTCAAAGGCTGCTTCTGGGAATTTCTAGGAAGGCGTTTTACTACTTGCTTCTTGCTTCCTTTCTCTGCTGACCCGGCTCCATCTTCTCTTCCAGCCCATACATGCCAGAAATTCTGGTGCACTTTCCTTAATTCAAGCACTTGAAGCTTGCAACGTCTGTGAGGGAGAAATGTGACGTTTTATACTGTAAACCAGTAACCAACATGGAAGCAGTTTCTACCACAATAAGTCAGTTCCAACATAGCCCCCCACACCTGCCAGGAAAGGACTATTTGTCTGAGACACATCTTCAGACATGTCCTACTTCCCTCCATTTAGTGTCTGTGGACTGGTCTCTTCCATATCGAAGACAGACAGGGAAAGCCTCATCCTACTTGGGGTCCATATACTCTGAACTGTCCTCCCTTCCTGACTGTCATTATATCAGCTCTCAACTTGAGCAGTAGTTCCACAGACCTTCAAGCCTAGGACATCAGAATACTCTGCCCAGTTCGACTCCATTCACCCTGATATCACCTGTGTCTTACCTTCTAACCTCTTTGGGCCTTGCTTACCTGGGATGAGCCTTCTTCATCAGCAGAATGTCTATGCCATCCAGCACAGCTTGCAAGGTCTCCACTTCAGGAGAATTCATCAGTACCCCCACTGGAAGGCAGGGAAAGGGCCAGGCGGCCACCATTGCCTTCAATATCTTGGTGTGTCTGCCATCGAAGGCCTGCTTGAACAGCGGTGGGAAGAGCTCAATAGGCAGGTTGTCCAGAGCAGAGATGGACAAGGCATCATTCCTCAGCAGCCCTTGCACGGCCAGCTGCAGGAGTGTGAGAGGGTCGTGCACGCTCATCCTGATAGATGTTCTGTCAGAGGGACCTGTTGAAACATTAGTTTCAGGTTACTATATGGAATTTTCTATTTGTCACATATCATATTCTCTAAAGGACTAGAGTCCATGCTATGGCAATAGTGGAAAACTCAGATTGCCCAATCATCCAGTCTGCTCACCTCAAAGCCAAACGTCCATCGAACTTCTCATGTATTCTCTCTTGTAAGATTCTACATATGCACAAAATAATGATGGACTGTCCAACTAGGAACCCACCTCTGCTCCTCTGAATCTCAAGCCTACTCAGAAGGGTTATTCAGGAGCATATAGTTTGACCAGTCCCTTGGTACAGGAAAAGACACTGAACAACTTTCCAGGCCCTCAAAATGTACTCTGTGCTGAGACATGCCCAACCTTTATGCTTTGTTCTTTCAATATACTGATACATCCTGGGAAGACTGAGGAAATATGTAAGACACCTGTCAGCACGCACTGCCTTCTGTTCCTTTAAGAGACCAGTGAGGGAGCACTGGGCTATATTGTATTAATTTGGGGAAACTAAAGGCCACCTGGCCACCCAGTCAGACCATATCTGAAATGCAAAACCTCAGTGAGACATGCAACTTTCCCAAAAAGCAACTGGATCCAAGCTGTGAAGTTATAGCACCTGCAAAATGTGAGTCTTGGATAAGAAGCCAAAGTGTCCTGGAGCTACAGGGAGGATTCCTCATGTTGAATTGGGCTTCAGAAGAAAAAAAGAAATAACAAACAAACAAACAAACAAAAAAAACCAAAACAAAACAAAACATCAAAATTCCTAAGTTTGTTTGGTTTTATTTTTTAAACTTTTACATTTTGTGTTGGTGTTGCCTACAAAGGAGTCTTGAGTGAAATTGGCTACCTTCTAATCATAAGTGGATCTTATATATAACCCATGCTTGTGCCAACTCCTTATGTTCATGCATGTGAAGAGGAGCATTGGGATTGTCTTTTTCCACACCATTCATTGCTAATACAGGGCCTTTAAAATATTGCATAAATGCTACACCAGCTAGCAGTAACCAATTAACCCAGCTCTTGGGTACAAGAAACGAGAATTCTGGGTCAATCTAATCTATATAGTTTATTTCAGGCTAGTCTAGGGGAAATCAAGCAAAATATTTCTATGTCAGCTGAGCACAGTAGTGCATGATTGTAGTCCCTGCATTCTGGAAAGCAGTGAAGGTGGATCTATATGTGTTCAGGCCAGCCTGATCTACAAAGTGAGCCCAGGATAGACAAGGTAACACAGAAAACCCTTGTTTTAAGAAAGCAAAAGAGAGCTGGGCATGGTGTGTGTGATTTAATCCCAGCACACAGGAAGGCAGAGGCAGGTGGATTAATTTGAGATCAAGGCCATTCTGGTCTACAAAGTGAGACCATAACAGCCAACACTAAGTAGACTAACCTTTCTCAATACATTACCCCTAAAAAAGATTATAAATGTCTTCATTACAATTGTATAGTGACATGGGTCCACAGTGCAAGTGTTCTAACATTTGGTCACATTCCCAAGTCATCTGTTTCATTTTGTTTAACTTTAAGTAGAAACAAGGTTACTTCATGCAGTCGAGTCAAGGCCAAAATGTGATCATTAATTTGAGTTTCCAGGTGTGGTTGGTATAAGCTATCTGGCTTCTGCTTTGTTTAGGAGGGAGAGAGAGAGAGAGAGAGGAGAGAGAGAGGAGAGAGAGAGAGAGAGAGAGAGGAGAGAGAGAGAGAGAGGAGAGAGGAGGAGAGACAGAGAGAGACAGAGAGAGAGAGACAGACAGAGAGAGACACAGACAGAGAGAGGACAGAGAGACAGAGACAGAGAGAGAGACAGAGAGAGAGAGACAGAGAGGGAGATCTTAGACAATATTGAATAAGTAGTCAAGGTTGAAGTAACTCCATTCCTGCTGCCTTGGTCTATGATGCTGTGACTGGTGGCTCTGGCATAAAGCCATCCCCAAAACTGTAGGCTACAATTAAGAGAAAATTTGAGTTCCCACAACTGAGAAACCATACTCTGTGAAACATGATTTAAGATACTGTAAAAGGATTAAATTAGAAAAAAGATCCTAACTGAAATTCTAAAATGAGCATAGAAACCTGGGCAGAGCCAGAAGGATCTAGAGTTCAAGGCCAGCCTTGCTTAGTTGAAACCCTGTCTCTGAAAACTCAAGAGAACAAAGAAACTAACATGTACAGTCCCATATAATGACAATTTCTCATTAAAGCCAAGTATACACACATTAAAAATTCTAAATTGGAATTGTAACTGGATCTTGATGGTGATAAGTCTAGCACAACATGCAATAAGCCTCCTGGTGGAGGCGAGTGACTTACCTGATATGAACTCCTATACCTAGCAGGGTCTGGCAGCAACTCCAAGCTCAGGGAATGTGATCTTCTGGTCCTCTGAGCCTTTTATACACCTTCCACATTGCCCCTCCCCATAAGGCCCCACCTTCCTTCCACAGGTTCCTATCCGATTGATCCAATGAGTCTCCACCCATTTAATCCAATTAAGATTGAGTTTTCCTACTGTAGGTTGATTGACTCAGACCTTAGTGTGTGGAATCAAAAACACTGAAGAAGAAAGTCAAGATTCTGCTGGACATGGTGGCACTTTAATGCCAGCAATTGAGAGAGAAAGGCAGTCACATCTCTGTGAGTTCAAAAACAGCCTAGCCTACAAAGCAAGTTCCAGGACATCCAGGGACACACACAGAGAAACCCTGTCTGGAAAAAGCAAGAAATGAACACACAAACAAAACCAATAACAAAAGGAAAGTCAAGTTTCCATTAGTACAAGGTTGACCCATTTTGTATGTGTATCCACATAAAATTATTTATATATGCTATATTTGTGTTTGTGATTTTGGTGTCTGTATTATATTTCTTTCAGTGTGGCCTTTCTGTTATGGATAAATAGTGAGATTGTTGTCCCAAAACAACAACAACAATAAAATAAAAATGAAACAGAAAACATACACAAATTCCACATGAATATGTCTCAGATGTGAGAAGGTTGAGGTGGGTGGTAGGTATTTGTGGTTCTACATATCAAGAAGTTTAATGGAACCATGTCTTGAGCAGGGTGTTTCAAAACATCATGATCAAGATGGATACTTTCTCTCAAAGTGTGAATATCAACAGGAAAGCATTATATGATAAAAATCAAACAAAAAGAGTTTTGTTAGTACATCTGTATAATGCCAGCATGTCTTGCACACCTTTGATCTCCATAAACAACGGCAGGATCTCTGAGTTTAATCCACACAATGGATTTAATTAATCTCTGAGGCTGATCCACACAAAGAGAAACAATTTTCTTTATCTGGGCATAATAGATCTCTTTGGGGTCTGGCCCAGGCAGCTCTACAGACAGCATTTTCCAGGGCAGCCAGAGCCATACAGTGGGACTGTTGCAACATATTTGATCCCAATGTGATACCTGAGATTGTGAACTATAAAAAACTGTATTTGATTGCAATGTGATCCTGAGATTATCTGTCTTTTGTTTGGCATGGTTGAGCCCTAACACACCCTTTCCTCTAACACAGGATTTACTAAAGTTAACCACAGGATTAAAGACAGATGCTTCCCAAGTGTTGGGATTAAAGGTGGGAACAACCAAAGCCCTCTTCCTTGTATCTGTACGATTAGAAAACTACTAAATTGTAGGGATCTGTCTGTGTCTGCTAGGATTAAAGACATGGCCTGTCACTGCCCTGCTCTAATTTTTTGTCTTTGCTCCAACCACTCAAATCTGTAGAGATTTAGGAAAGAAGTTTAACTGTAACAGCCCTCTAAACTTACTTAAAACACTTCAAACCCCTCCCTCTCATTTCTCAACAAAAGTTCTCTCCGTGTATGTAGCCTTGATTTTATGAGATTTGCTTGGCAGACCAGGCTTTCTTTGAACTCATAGAGATCCTCCTACATCTGCAAACTGAGAGCTGGGATTACAGGTGTGCACCATTGTGCCCTGCTTCAAATCTCTTAAGTGTGTTTTTAATACCAAACAATAAAT